>NC_136694.1:20932898-20983729 GCF_947650265.1 Symphodus melops
GACAGAGAGAGAGAGAGAGGCCCCCAAGTGCAAAAGATGGGAGCTGCTTGTTCAACAGTATAGGCAATTATGCCACAGGAGGGATGATAATGACAGCCTCGTTGTAATGCTGTCAATCTCGACAGTTAAATCACTCTGAAATGCCAATGCAATCTAGATGAAGTCGAACACCGTTCTCCAGAGGGGGGAAACTGGTGCCGTAGTCAAAATAATTCCCTTCCAAAGCCAGAAGGGAATATCTTATGAAAGTGAAACCCAACCAAAATCTATCTTTTGAGTATCAAACACGCATCCCCGTCGGCTTGAAAGGCAGTTCTAAACAGGCTGCAGTTTGCTCCGTCACTGAGAATCTGTGTTACAATGGATCCCTGAAACTTCTTCACGACATCAGCTCCCTGTTGCAATTGATGTTCAAGAATCGTGGTGCAGTGATGGTACCAAGCACGACACTGCAACGCTCGTGTACATACAGTAGTCACTGACCTCAGTCAAGGCTTGACTCTTCCCTGGCCTCAACTTCACCCACAATGCAAACTCACTTCCTTAAATTTATTTTCTATTCCTTTCTTAAGCAACTAGACGTTGTTAACAACATAATGTGTACTGTTTCTTTAAGAGAATCTCCATAAGTCAAAAGTATGAGTTTAAAATGTGGGCAGTGCATTCGATCACACTGACAGATATGTTGGAATTATTTTGTTTGTCACTAAAAATAAATGAAGCAAATAGATAATAATCATTGTCATTGTGTGCACATTTTAGTTCCTGCCCTTAAAGACTGCAGGGTTGAATGCTGAATGCTCAACAGTTTGTGGGTGCAGTATCATCTGTATAACTGAGTCCATAAAAAGACAACAGTGTAAACACAATGGGGGGGGATGTAACGGAGGCCACAGACTTACAGTAAAAGTCACATACCAGCAGGTTTGTTTTGCAACTTTTGCAAAAAAAACAAAAAAACAACACTCTGAAGAGTCTGAATGGCTGAAAACGTTTGAAATAAAATAGGATTGAAGGAAATCAGCTTTGGATCGAATAAAAACATGATATTGAAATTCAAGGTGACATCTTTGAATATCTAATAATGAAGCAAATGTGAAAAAGATATTTTATGAAAAATAACATCAAATACAAGAATCAATAAATCTTCACAAATCATATTCACAATTTTTTTTAACCACTTATTGACCACCACTCAATATATTACTCTGCTTGTAAGGGGTCCTTGGGTTTTTTGAACAGTGCCCATAAACTAAATTAATTATTATTATTATCTATTTGTTTGTGTCTATGGACCAAATAGTTGTTTAACCAATTTGATTTTGAACCACAGCTCTTGTTACGATTGTTTGAAAACACTTTTAAAACCATTAAAGCCTCGGTCACATATCTGAATATATTCATGCAAAGTTTTAAACCACAATATATATGAGGGTACCACAGCTATCAGATTCATCCAAACTAGATATGAAGACACTTCTGCTAGCACTGAGATCAACAGTTCACTGTGGTCTGAATATAATCGAGTCACATGGTAGAAAAGTCGGATCTGTAGAATCAGATCCGAGAGACAGAGAGACCTGAGAGATGTTTCCTAACTTAGTAACACCTGCAGAAAAGAAGGGAGGAATAACAGTGAGCTGGTGGTCGTGGGAGTAAGCTGCTTGGCAGTGTAGAACACATTATAGATCCTCTTCCTTGTCCTGACCTTGGCCATGCTTCTTTACCAATGCTCCAGCAACAGCACCACCGTGCAGGTTGTGTCCTTTCAGCCATGCTATCTCTCTCCCTGTCACAGTTCTACAATATGAATAAAACACTGAACGTAGAATGTGATCATGCATAGTGGATGGTGACAAACAGATACAGGCCTCTCAGATTAGCCAGCCTTTGCTTCTTAAAAGACCCGGAGACTTGTTCAACAGGGACAACTAAGCGGCTGGGTGTGTGTGTGTGTGTGTGTGTGTGTGTGTGTGTGTGTGTGACGCAAGCTATGCAATGCCACACACACTTAAACCCTTTATGTATTTTTTCCTCCACAGTCTGTGTGTGTGTGTGTGTGTGTGTGTGTGTGTGTGTGTGTGTGTGTGTGTGTGTGTGTGTGTGTGTGTGTGTGTGCGTGCGTACGTGCGTTTGTGTTTGTGTGTCACAGAGAGGTGGCTCTATCCATTAAGGACCGTCTGCAGGGCCTAAATCATTGATACAGTCAAGCTGCCAAGGCCTGCCGCTACATTAGAAGTTTACTTTTTAATGACCTCTGCCTGATCTCCTCTCCTGCTGACAGGCCCTGTGCCCACCACGACCCATACTGTGCCAGATAAACTCTCTCTGCTGCTTTAGACACATCTGTGATGTAAAGATAACAGGCTGTGGGTCATTGGTAGGCGAAGAAATGAACCAGAACAAAAGGAGGAATGAAAAAGAAAAAGTATGATGACAGCCGAGCCAGTGTCTGTGTTTGACAAATCCTGGTGTATTTGCAGAGAAGACTACAGACTGTAGCAGGACTACAGTGAAACAATTAAGGCTAATTACTGCTCAGTTATAAACAATATGTCAGTAATTAAGCAGAGCCTACTTAGATATGCCATCAAAATGGGTTTGAGAACAAAGTATTAGCTTTAAGCCAGCAGGCTAAGTTGATGAAAGTGCAGTAGAGTGCAGAGGGAATTGAAGTAGGTGGAAGAGGTCAGAGGGTGTGAGGGGTGGTACACAAAGTGAGTCAGACAGAGCTCACTGCAGGGGTCCTGCCCAAGTGCTGCCCAGCATCTACCTGCAACCCCCACAGAGCACTTCATATCCAACCTCAGCACAGGCCTGAGTGTGTGTGCATGTACGTGGGATGCTTCCTACACACCTTAAAAAAAAAAAAAAAAAAACACGCACACACACACACTGGAACGTGTCTCCTAACAAATGGCGGTGATTTAACACACCAGGACAGCAGTGGAGGCGTAAGCAGCTCCGCCCTTGCTGCCCCCCCTGCTGAGGAGCGCTGCGGCTCAGCAGAAGGGCCGCCAGGGGGAAAGTAGGTCAGGCTGACCTCTGCGCTCGGCGTGTCAAACGTTCAGAGTGAGCTAAAGGGACAGGCCATGTCAGAGCCCTGCTCCTCACAGCTGGGGAGGAGGAGGCTCCCCCTGCGCACTCGGCCCGGAACCCAAGGGAGCAAGCTGGGCATGCTGGGACAGACACATGTATGCATGCCTACCTGTTATGACATGGGGGGGGACGAACACCAGCATCCGAAAGGAGAGGAAGAGTCACACTGTAGTCCAATGTGAATAAATCAATGCCCTCGTAGGTTCCTGGCCTTCCCACATTCACAAGATATTCCGAAACTTTACGCCTCAGGACAAAGTGTGCGGGGGCTCTAACAAGCTAACACACACACCACACACACACACACACACACACACACACACACAGATGGCCTACGCTTCCCCAAAACCAACTCAAATCAACATCAGGCACAATTCCACAGTGCGAGTTGACTTGAAAAACCACATAAGACAAGCTCGAGGTACTCTTCAAGTGATAGGCTCTATTTTAAATGGAGGCGAATTTTAATCTTGCAGGAATTGTCTTTGTGATCAAAGTCTTGCCGTGTGTGGTAAATAACCAAGAGGTGAACGCTGTCAGGAAACACTGATGCAATAAAATAATGACTCCTGCTACAGGTGCTGCTCAGGAAGACGAACACTCCAAATGGAAATGACTCCCAGTTCAATTGAAGTTTTCCAACAAAAAACATATTTTGGTATCAAAGCAGAGAGAATCACACATTAACTATGTCACTACAGAAATGACATCACACGGCGCAAAGCTGGTGATCTTAGCTGAAAGTGACCATTCACAGACCCTGTCCACTTTCAAGTGTATGCCTGTTTTGTATAAAATGAACATGTTGTTGTCATATGATGAACTTAGTAAAAGAAAAGAAAAATAAAAGCATTATGACTCTATATGCGTCTTCACGTAGGAGCAGATAAAGACAAACAAAAGCAAACATTCAGCCAAGCACAACACTAAGAGGATAAGACCCTCCACTCATTACTGACCAGACAGCACCTCCGACTTACGGAGAGATATGAAAGAATGAAGCCACCTCTGAGATAGAGGCTTCACATCTGTTCAGGAATACAGAAATGAGCTCCATCGGATGAATGAGTGGTGAGAGGGAGAAAAAGAACAGTTCAGTAGTTGGGTGAGTAAAACAAGCTGAAGAATCCAAAAGGGCAAAAAGACCCAGAGGCTGGTTTTGATGATCCTATATAGCTTCTTCTTTTCTTTTCTTTTTTTTTTTTAATTTGGTGGATTTATATATTTTTTTGCTTTAAGGTGCACTATGTAGTTTAGGTAGAGACATTTGAAAGTTGGAGAAATGTACCGACTGTCCTCAGATGAAAAATGTGGTCCCTGTAACACTTTTTAAAGATAAAATGAAACGTGAGGAGTTATGGTGGCGGGCTCGCAGCAGGGAAACCATAACTCTCCTGGCAGCTCTTTAGCTCTAAACAGTACTAACCTTTGTGTGTATTCACTTCAGAAAATAAAGCATAGAATTGTTTATATACGCTGACTTTCACATTTCACCACCAAAACTCCACAGTGCACCTTTAAAAGAGCGTTTGTTTGGTGTAGCTTAAATCACTGTGTAAAAATGAACTCATCATACACTGGAGTAATACTGTATATAATTACTGCTCCACGCTGGAGGAACGCTACAGTTTCCACATCACAGATGTGATGTTGAAATATTAGAATTTTTCTTTATCAGAATTTTCAACCAATTTATAGAAATAAGAATCACTAAACTACCTCCTTACTTACAATTTAGACGAATGAGATGAATCTGGAAAAGGAGCTTCATTCTACTGAAAACAAAAAGTTTAATTTTTTCTTTAACATACTCAACTTTTTTTTATAATTCAAAGCTATGCCAGAAAAAAAAAAAAAAAAAAAAAAAAAGAACTATTCAGTGTTTTCAATATTCAATCTTAATAGGAGAATTAAAGCCAGAGTCGTAGCCTCTCAAATGTGCACGTATCCACAGCTGCATGGTGGAGACTGCTCAGAGAACTGTGATAAGGACAAAGATACTGTAGATAGATACTTACAGCGTTTAACTTTTGACTGATCCTAGGATAATGAAGCTGTTGACTCTCATTTCAAACTGTAAAAAACACATTTTCTAATCACCTCCATAACTGACATATTCATTGAAAAGAGAGAAGACAAAGAAGAACCAAACACAGAAGATGGAGGGAAGAGACAAAAAGAAAAGGTGGAAGTGAGGAGCAGTATGAGGTGAGTGCATCAAGCAAACCCAGAATAAAGGAATGGGGAAGTGATTCAGTAGAGATACAGCTACACACACACACACACACACACACACACACACACACACACACACACACACACACACACACACAGGTAGATTACAGTATTTTTAGGCCTTTGTTATTTCCATGGACCCTGTGACATGCCCACCAACACAGAACATACTCCTCAGCCTCGGGGATCTGCACCGAGGCCACGGAATGTAGCACCTTCGCTGTCTATTTGTAGTGGGTGTGGGAAGGCATGTGGGATGCCACAGCATTCGCTCAGCAGTCTTAAAAAAAAAAATTTGGACACACATGCACAGGTAGAGAAAGGTAAGTTCGCTCTGGAGCAATCACTAGAAGATTAAATTGTGTACGGTGTGAGAGGAGCGCTGTGACCTGAAAGCCTTCATCAGAGCGAGTCTCTTTTGAGTGACCAGTGAAAACCTGCTGAGTGATGACAAAAGAGTGTCGTGATGAATGAGTCGGCTTCACTTTCACGAGTTTGAACATTTGAAACCTCGTGTTCCACTATAGTGACTGTAAAGTAGTCTGAATAGATACATTAAATCCAGATTAAAAAATGTATTTAATTCTATTTAGCACTTCTTAAGCCCTGCTGAATACACCGACCCCTCCCCCACCAACACCACACTGTTAGACTCAAGAAGTCTGCCAACGCACTCGCCGTATAGCAAAGCTACCAAGAGACCCGAAGAGCAAACTCCAATACCAATGAAGTCAGCTGTAACGATTTTCAACTGGACTTTTTTTTTTTTTTTAACTATCTTCAAAGGCATTTGATCTGCTCCCTTGGCATCTAGTAGTAATGTGTTGGCATGCTAGGTTTAAACCCCTTAGTCTCTGATCTTTATTCACTTGTATGTAGTTTTAATAAAACATGTTTGCTTGCCTGCCGCAGAAAAATACATGTGAAGGAGAAATCGGTCATAAATATAATAACCTGTTACTCGGTGCTAGGAGGGCTATACGTCTACGTCTATAACACACAGACAAAAAGAAATGAGCAGTTCAGGAAAATCTAAATGATTGTTAACATTTGCTATGTAGACTCAGGTCATCTGGTGTAGCACTCTGAGGTATTATAGTAATTAAAACTCAACAGCCACTTCTGCAGAAGGAGATGACACTATAGGGAAATTGTATTTTCTCCCCCCCTCCCCCTCCTTCAACAATGAACATTTGGTGAAATTAAACCCATTTTTCACAGGCAAGCTAATATAATGAGGGCAATACATGCAAGAAAGAAATTAGCTTAATAAGCGATTACATGTGCGGACTCAAAAAGAACATGTTATCAGGAAAAGTGAGAACAATGACGGCAATAATCAGATTCTTGGAGGGTTTTTTTTTTTCAGGATTTCAAAAAACAAAAAACAAAAAACAAAAACTACAGAAGGCAATTGATGAATATCAAAAATAAGGAGGAGAGAAGAAAGGAGAATAAAAGCTGTCAAAGTTCCCCGGCCCCGACAGCGGAGCCAATCGAGGTGACAACTGAGGTCATGTGGTTTACATCCGCCTCCACAGGTTACTTACATTCAAACTGCAGGAAAGGTGAAGAGGACAGACAGACGGGAGGCGGCAGGTACAAAACGTGCGTCATCAGTGAAAAAAAAGAAAAGAAAAAAGAATTTACTTGAGATAAATACAGATGTTTAAGGCAACACTATGCTGATAACAGAGGCAAGCCCTCTACATATTAACAACTGTCAGATACATATTAACCACTGAAGTCAGCAATGATAGTAAAGGCAGGAGTTGAGCTTTGCTGCCTGTTCTGATAAAAGTAGAATCTTCCAGAACACCCAGGAAGCAAAGAAAAGCCAACTTTATATCTGCCAAGTAATTTTGCGAAGGGTAATCCAAGGATACTGCATCCTATGGAGCTCAGACAATACATGGAGCCCAAACAAAACCCTGCAGTCCTCTAGTGGCATATAAGAAGTTTATGAATGCTGCACCAAGGATGTTCTCTTTTCAACAGCAGCACTGGGGTTAGAGACCAAAAGCTCCAATATAAATGTTCTGAACTCAATCTCACTCAGACGCATGCACCCATATTCCCTCCGCCTGCTTGCTTTGTTGCTGCAAGGCCAACCTTGGAATGGACCTGCAGAAATTCACAGAAAGGAAAAAAAAAAAAAAAAAAACTTTATGAAAACTGCATTATTTTCGAGGTGCACTTGAGGTTACAGCCCAGGCTTGAATGCTACGTTTGAAATTCGAGCATTCCCCTCATAAATTGGGAGGCAGTCACTGCAGATTTGAAAAGCTGTGGGGGGGGGGGGGGGAATCACTTAATGCAACAGTGAATGGCGGGTCACACTACGACAGAAGCCCTGAGCCACTCTTATGAGGCCTGTTTGAGCACAGTCCTTCAGAGAGCCATCCGTCTTTGTCTCTCTTCCTCTTTTTGCCGATATTTGTGTCTCTCCCACTCTGTCTCACCCCCTCGCTCAGAGCCAAACTGCACACAGTCAAAGCGCTTTGTACAATCTCTGGTGGTGTTAAACTTGCTCCACTGCAGCATGCAGAACTGAAGCATTATTACATTAAGTGGATTATTTCTGAGCATCTGCGACCTTCGAAAGGGTTATCACTGGCAATGAACCAAGAAGAATTCAGGAGGAATGATGATGGAGCACGGACCTTGTTGAAAATTGGCAGCGATAAAGTGAAAGATAGTGCTGTTGAACAGTAAACCGGTCAATACAACACAGCAGATAACGCTGGAACAAAAAGGTTAAGACGCGGTGAGACGAAAATCTAGTTAGAAAAATAAAAATGTGCAACATCCAGTGGAAGGGGGAAAGAAAAAAAACAAAAAAAAAAAAACAAGAATCAAACACAGATTTACGCCAGTATGATCAGAGAGGTCCCAATAGTACTTTCTAAAGAGGTTACCATCCATCCATCAAAACTTTTGCACTTGTTAAGTGATTTAAATTGTTTTAACTGTAAGAAATATCAGCCTCCAGAAAAACAATAACTATTTAGAGATTTTCTTCTGTCGACCTCTGCATTGGACCAACGTCAACCCTTTGACACGATTGTTTCAAATGATTGCCCAGAGGAACGGTGGCATTGATTGGCTTATACATGATGACTATGTTGCGTAGTCATGCTTCTGTTTGTGCACGAGCAACGGTACCGGTAAGAAGCCAACCTCTTCCAACCGTGCCTGGGCCGAGGAAGTGCACTGTGCCTGAGCACGGTATCCAGTCTGCACACTCGTCAAACAAACTGGACCTATGGGGGTCAACGTGATATAATGACGCATTAAGGATTGTCGTTGTGTGAGTGCACCCTTAAATCTGAGAATACGGAAACAATCTGCAATGCACATTTTGGATGAGATGATTTTCTGCTAGAATTTGCAAAAACATACAGTGGAAATGTTTTTATAACTACTTAGAAAACAGCACTGATCCTACCTTCCTACCGTTATAAAAGATGGATGGGTGCAGGGAAGATGAAGGCATTGGAAATTTTAAGGGGGTCATTGTAGCATCAAAAGCTTGGAATTAATGTCTGCCGGTCTATCTACTCACATGCACTGAGCGGCTAAGGTCATCATAAGCCATATGAGCCTTAAGGAAACAAAAATAATTGACAGACTCTCAAATGTGGAAAAATAACACATAGCACATATTATGTGCTCGGCCACCCGAGACAGACCAGGAAACCGGTGCTGTATAGACTGACAATATCAGCAGAAGAGCCTCCTTGCACAGTGCTGCACTGAGTGTGGTTGTTGCACTTTCTTCCTGTGCTACACAGCGCTCTTTCTCTCTCCCTTCCTCCTCCACTGCAGAGGCAGCACAAGGCCATGAAAGATTGGAGGCAAAGTGACGTCCTCCGGTTTATCCTCCCTGAAAGCCTTCGCATGCTCTCAGTTCCACATGAGGGATCTGATGAAAGCCGTTTGTCAGTATGCCACTTAATTATCAGCCAGAAGAAGAGCCTCTGATGCTATCCTCTGACAATGGCTCACAGCAGCCTGCTGACTACAGTGCCCACTAACAATGAAGAACTGACTGCAGCTACTAATGGTGACGGGGTAGTGCCAACTGTCCACTTAAGAGTTAGACAAATTAAGTAACGGCACTGAAAGCCTTTTGTGTACTGCTTCAATGTACAGTCACTTCTTTAAAACGCTAAAATAGCTATGATACATTTTTACAGCTGAATACTAAAATATATGACTTGATATTTAGAGGACAAAATGCAAAACAGAACAAATCCTACTGAAAACACGACACTGAGCAGAAGAAATACTGAGGCATTTTGACCTTTTATTTGTCGGCACGTTGACACAAATATTATAAGGCTTATGCTGCTGCTCAATATGCAACTTACCTTAAGACTGCAAATGAATAAAACAATCCCAGGCATTCCTTATCCCTTTCATTTTTGCACATTGTTTGGTTTTGTCTACTGAGAAGCAAGCTATAGAAAACCTCTCTTTCAGTGCAGAAGGATTTAAAAAATAAAAATAAGTAAGCATAAATGTGGCATTTGCAATGAATTAAAATTGCAAATAAATCATTTTCACCATCAATAAATCTGACGTCTATTTTCTCATTTATCTGCTATTTTTTTATTGTTGGCTTAAATGTCAAAAAAAAAAAAAAAGGTGAAAAAAGGATCAGTATTAGAAAAAGCCCTTGATTGAATACATTGAGTCAAACTGGTTAATGAAGTATCTCAATTGCAGGTGATACAATTCATTTAAATAGTTACCAGCTAATTTAGTGAACAATAAATAAATTTGTTGTGATAATCAGGTAAATGTACAGACAGGAATTAGCAAAGGTTTTTGAATGTTAGTGGTGGCAACAAGAAGTTACTCTGCCGCCAATCAAAATCCCACGTCAGTCTGCTCTGTGGCCACCAAGTGTTATCGTCATACTTCTAATGTTTTTGTTCTGTCCTAATGTGTCACAGGTCATTTAAAAAAAAAAAATGTTGATTAAAGTTTGAACAGCTAATCAAATGCTGGTGAGCTTGGCGGTGGACACTGCTGAAGATTTTAGCATGAGCAGCCTTCCTGTCCTGGAGGATATCCTCTCCTTCTGCTTCATGCTGCTCGGCTTATCTACAAAAGCACGAGTCCCCTGAATGTTAGATGTTCAGTAGCGAAAGGTGACCATCAGCGTTATAAAGGGTTAGAATGTATTATCAGTTACGTGGTTCTCATCCTGTATAGTCAATTCTTTCATTTTCTACATTCATTCCCAATTTAAATGGCTGCTACACAAGCAGGGAAAAAAAACCCCACCATCATCCCTATTTATCTGATCCGATACCTAGCTTTCCATTTGCAAAGAACATTACTGTACAAGTCCATGACAGATACGGGGTGATGACTCAGTGTAACCTTGGACTCCCGGCAGTAACCTTTCAGCAGGGAGTAAATCCACAAAGGAATGGCATGAAGCAGCTGCTCACGTTAAATCACTGCTAGACTCACACTAACAAACCCCAGAGAGAGCCTCAGGGAAGCTTCTTCTTCTTCTTTTTTTTTTTTTGTCATATGTATTAGATTTGATTTTCTTCTGAAAGGAATCACAGACTCACCCTACAGTCCATTAGCCAAGTTAATGCAGAGCTGCCAGACTTGCTGACCCATTAATAATACATCGCATTGGTCAAAATAGGCCAGACACCTCCGTGCACCCCTTCATCCCTCTACACGGCCACATTAATGGACTAATTCAGATGCAATTAACTGGTGGGGAAAGGCTGTGGCCTTGTGGCTGCTGGAGCACAGGCTGAAGGGCTTACAGCCAGGGCTTGGATTATAATCACTTTGAGCACACACACACACACACACACACAAAGCAATTTACATACTACTGGAAAGGAGCCAACATGTTTCTAGTGAAACTGAATGTAGCCTTTACCACTAGATACCAGCAGCAGAAAGGAAAAATAATGAATATCATTTACACCAGTCATCACATTTACCCCTACAAATACAGCGTGTAAGAGGCTCTCGGTTAAATGATGTTTTTCTAAAATACTGTCCACCAATTAAACCTACAATAACAGATTTTCAAGGCTATTTGGAGGAAGTGAAATTGAGCTGTGTACCTAACACTTTCTCGTTATCACCAGCAAACATGTCCAGTTGATGCAAAGCCTCTTCAGCATCCTGTTGTCATCATGCATTCTTTTTTTCTAGATTTTTATCTGCTAATGTCCTGAAGACGTCTTCTGTAAATTGTAAATTATAAGTCAGTGGCTTCTAAAAGGTTACGGTAAAACATTTTTTTTTTTCAAGATTTGCGCAAGAACACAGCAGCAGAAAATGAACCAAAACATGATGAAAGACAGCAGAAAGTAAAGATGACAAAAATGTACCTCGGTACTTTTCAATACCATGTTTTTAAAACAAAACAATCCCTGTCATTTTTATGATCAATAGTATTGACGAGTACCAAACCTTTAAAAAAAACAACAACAACTAAAGATCATCAGTTAACCTTTAACACAAAGCTGCTGCGAGTAAAAACAAGATTGCACATGTTTGTTGGCCATGCTGCGGTGCTGTACACTGAAGTGCTCAGTTTCTTTGCCAGGCAGTGTGCAGGACTTCGTCTGCAATTGTTGGTCATTAAAAACAAGAAATGACCCAAGATCTGGTGCCGAGAACTTTTTTTAATTTTTGTTGTTCAGGTATCGTAACAGGAATCAGCCTGCTACGATGATTACTCATATCACATAGTTTAAAATTCTTGTATTGTGACAATCCAACATGTCAAGCTCTACAGGACTGAGAAGGGACAATCAGGTGATGCATTTTTGATTTCTTAATTTTAAGACCTACCATGAACAACTGTCAATATGAAAACATAAATCAAAGGTGTCAGCTTTAGATACCAACAATGCGTCCTGTGAAAACTGCTCATGGTACCTCATGCGACAACAAAATGTAAAATGCTGCCCTACTTTGAGATTTCCTCATTTTGTGTTTGTGTGAGTATATTTGTGCTTTACAGCAAATTTCATTCAATAATGTGGCTGCTCTTTGAGAATGTGACGTTGACAAATGAGCAATTACAGGAGTGATATTCACGTGTCACATCTGTGGCCAGCATGACCTGCGATTAGCCCAACTGATGCTGGATGTGAGATGCGAGAGCTGCGCCTGTCAACACAGGCGCCTAGGCAAGTAGTGCAGCCCGCTCTGGCATGTCATCCATCACTGGTTCCACTCGGCTGCCACAGCTGTGTCACTGTCCCCCCCCCCCCCCCCCCCCCTCCCTCACAGACCGCTGACCCCACTGAGGACGCAGCAGCAGGACGATCAAATATCTCTCTGGGATTACAGACAGTTATCCTGCTTCACTGACAAGTCAAGAGGACATAAAAACCCTTTCCTACATATCTGCTCCCATGCTGACATCTTTATCAATAGGCAGCGTTTAATACCAGGAAGGAAAGACACATGACTGCTGCATTCACTCAAAAAAGCAGGGATTGTGAAGGGCAGACAGAGGACATTAACTGCATTAGGCTAAGACAGGGGCGACGCAGGTTCAGTTATTGCCAAAGATGATATGAAATTAAAACAGTCAAACGTGTGTTCCGAGATAATTACTTGCCATGCCGATCTCATCAACATGACAGTCATCTGAGCCCGTCTACTCTTTTTTTAAATCCCCTATCAGATGTGATTGACCCACAGTCTGGGTGTTTGTTGAGCTCCCAGTCGCTCTAAGTGGATATGCAGCAGTGGGCTCAACTCTGTCGAGCTACAGACCTCTGACCCTATCAGCAGTCTCAGGTTGCTGTACACTTCTTTTTTTTTTTTTTTTTTAGATCCTTCTCCAGCCTCTGCTAATTAGTCCTGCAGCTTTCTTTTCCTTTCATTACCAAAAAGGAAACGCTGTTTGTATGCCGCAGCGCTGGCAGATAAATTAGCTGCACGCTTCACAGGAGGCAACCGTTCTTCAGGGAGAGCAGGCTACCTTAATTATGAATATTATTAATTACATTTAATAAATCAATCACACTTTAACATACTAAAAGACATGTGTGAGAATTCAGTGTTAAAAGGCCGATTCCAAAGACTCTATTTATAGCATGCAAAATACATCAGTGTACCACACTCCTTTCTCTGCAACACTGTGCGGGAGAAAAATCAGTGCACATTCAAGAGGAGATGTTAAAAGGCATCATCCGTGAGTCCGATATAAACACAAGGAGCCTGATATTCAAGCTGAAGTTTTATTTTGGTAAAACGACTCCACTATTCCCTCCGATGTCCCCTTCATGATATTAGCATCAGAGAGGAAGGGACCTTGGACAATAAGTGAACATGCCAAGTATTACTTACCTGAAGACAATAACTGAGGACATACAGATTCATTTAGGCCTGCTGCAGAGATTTTTCTTTCAATGAGGGCAATTTTCCATATTTAAAAGATAGTTAGCCACGTTAGCTAAAATTATGGTTTTGGTAGGAAATCTTAACCCTAACAAACTAAAAGCCTCAAAAAGAAGAAAGTGAGCTGACGGAATATGATGCAGTTAAAATCTTTACAGACAGTATACCAGGCTTATTGTTCACAACATTACACAAAGAAGACAGCCAACCAAGTGGAGAGACGAGGGAGGGCAGAGGGCACTCACTGGGGAAAGTGAGTTAAAATACAGGGAAAGCAGAGACCTATTTTTGTCTGAGTTTTTCTCACCACAGAAAGATGACTAAAGAGTTTCTTAGCAGCCTCAGATCGTTCTTCATCTTCCCTGTCCCCTCTGAAAAAAAAAAACAGCTAATGATTTTTTCAGTTAGAAGATGATCTGAAATCTGTTTCAAATTCCTTGCAGTTCATAACTTTAAGTGTGATAATCAGGGTCGATTTTCTTGCCCGACTGAGCTTCAGGCTTCAGCTCTGTGACAAGGCAAGGATGCTGCCGACTCAAGGTGATGATCTCAGGTCGCCACATAATTGGGGAGCTCTGGAAAAGACAGAGAAAATAAAGATCCTGACCCCCTCTTTGGTTATTTCGAGAGTCTTAAGGGCCAGTCAGCTTAATACTTTACATCTATAGCGCTCATAGCCATCATAAGTCCTTTGCAGCATGGACAGGGGTCTTAACTAACCACGAGAAAAGAGAAATAAGTCGCTCCACCCCAAACCTGACTATGCTGACGGAGATCCTGCAGCCTTTTTAGCCTCTCATATTCCTCCATAATTACAAACTGAAGGGCAGGCCTCAACAATACAACTGATTAACACTTTTTACAATGGAGCTGTGACTAAGAGCATGAGCATGGATCAACAGCCCATCATTGTCCACTGTAATCTGCAATCAAACCATTCTTAGAGCAGAAGAAGGAGGAAAAAAAAAACGTGGCGGCACAAGTGGTGTGTCCCGTCTGTGAGTCAGATATTGACTTCATCACATCTCATTATCACGGAGGAGGAAGTTCGCTGAATCAATTGATGACCATGGTCATGAGCTTTTTACAACTGGCTGCTGCGTCACACATCTCCCTGAGCAAAGAGAGCAGCAGGGAGGGAGCAGTTAAGGGTTAATGGCTGTTTAAGATGATAACAGAAGTCATATATATAGGGGGATGAACTGTGAAGCAGTTGCTCTGACTGTCAAAAGAAAGCTACAGTTTCAAGTAAAATTGAAGCCCACATCTCTACACAGGCCTGCAGGCCACAAGAGGAAGCGATAGAAGCCTCGGGCCTTTTATGTTCTGCACTGCAGTCAGCACTTCACTCGGCGGAGTGTGGGGACAGCAGCTTCTGCCAAAATGTATCCGTGCCAAGGCCTGCCAGCCTGCTCTCTCCACCCACTCTTAGGGCCAGAGCGTGAGCGGTGGGGCGCTAGTAGGCGGGCGCAAGGTGAGGCTGGTGGGCGGGTGGCCAGGCTGGAGCTTCCTGACACGGGAACCCGCCTCACAGCAGGATCAAACTGGCTGCCGAGTGAATCACTACCCCTCCCACCGCCTGACAAAGTGAGCGCCGGGCCAGCGCACAGCCACTTCTACTGTCTCTACAATTAAGAGGAATCCGGCTTTTTGAAAGTAGCAAGCATCCACCGCACCCGCTGATCTCACTAAACCTCAGCCGAGGTTCAGAAGACACAGGAGTAAATTAATGAACTTTGTAAGAAAAGGGTTATGTCAGGTTGGTGTTCAGGTTATGAAAAAGAAAAGAGTAGTGCATCAAAGCTGTTGAGAAATACAGTAAGAGCAAAGTGCTTAAAATTTAAGTTCTTGCTCCGCTGTGTAATGATGATACAGGATGAGAAAGTAGATGAAGGTATCAGAGAGCCTAGCACCGAAGCAATTTTACACTTTCAGATTTCAGGCCCTGCAAACCTAAGCTTGAGGTGGGAGATAGGGGCAGAAGACGCAAATTCCTCATACCTGACCAATCTTATTCAAATAAGCAACAGGAGCAGGGATTTTCTAAGCTGGGGCTAGTCACCAGTCAGAGGCAGGAACATTATCTCCAGAGTAAATAATGTCCTGGAGGACCAGCAGCTACCCAAATCGCTTCTTAAAAAATAGAAAACTGCTCCGGGCTGCTATTATTGAGCCTCAGATCCAATGGGAAGTTGAACCTTTGATCTGTTTAGGGTACCGTGTATTTGCATTTTATAATGAGATCAAAGCGAGGTCCAGGGCTCCTGTAGAAGGCAGCTCTGTGCCACATCTCTGCACACCGGACGATTTACAGACCAAAGCTATATTTCCCTGTTAACAAGACCATGGAAGAGCTATGGGCCTGAGTGGAAAAGCAGAGGGAGAAGAGATGTTTGTTAGGCAATCAACAGCAACCTACAATTTCTCTCGCAGCTAATTTCCTCTCCTGTACACAGGTGTGGACCAGATAAAAAAAAAATAAAATCATGCCAGTAGCAACAATCTCCTCAACAGTTAAAGTTCAAGAGCAAACATTTCAAGCATTTTTCAACTGGTTGAGAATTGCTCCACATTTTCTTTGGCATTCTTCACCTGGAAGAAATGCAGAGGGGAATTTACACACTTTGCCTGAAGTGAGCCCACAAGGAGCCGGGAGAAGGTTTGAGACGAGCGAGGAGGTCAACATTTGAGAGAGTGTGTGGAGTCTCTATTCAATACCTTCGTTGACTTTAAAAAAAAAAAAAAAAAAAAACAGAGAGGGAGAAAGAAAATGTACCAGAAAATAAATCTCTCACAGTGTCACTCCGTCTTTGGCAGCACTGCAATAAAAAGAGACTCATCCGAGGTGAATCTGGAAAAATGACTGCAACAGTCAATGTGGATTAACGAGAAGTCTTTTTGGCTTAAATTAGTCTGTCCTCTGCAACGATGTTACTGTAGCAACAGCTGACATGTCAGAGGTTTTTTTGATATATAATTAAGCAGTCATTTGAATATGTCATTTTCGATTTCACAAGTTGAAGTGACACATTCGCACCAAACTGCACTGACAAGTCTCGTAATAAAACAAATAAAACTGCTACAGTAGTCATTTTCACTCATTATTCTTTGATCTAGTTGAGCATCTAAAACACCACACAATACTCACCAACAGAGCAACATGTACTCAATTTCATTCAAATCAAAGTGGTTTTTGGTTTGTTTAGCCCGCTAGCTAGCCTTCTATCCAAGTGCCCATCATGTAGCATGCAGGTCGAGGTTGACAGGGGGAATACCCTCCTCTGCAGCTGTCTTTTACAAGTTCACAGAAGCCATGCCTTTGCAAATCATTCATGTAGCAAGTTCCCCCCCAAACAGTTGTAGCAAAAGTGAGAAAGCGCTGATTCGTCATTCTTGACACGCGAGTACGTATACAATAAGAGATGAAGTCGTGACAACAGCCAGGTCTAGTCTCAAAATGACTAAAAACACAAATCAACCGCGACTTTATAAATTGAGTCTCAAAGAAATGAGTTCAAATATCAGACGATGAGGTATAAACTGGTCATCTGGGAAAACTTCAATAGCCAGGCATAAGAACATGAGTATGATCTATGACAAATAAGTCAACAGGTTCAAAGTTTCAATACAAGGCATTTTAAAACAATGGTATCTCTTGACATCAATAGATTTTTGATGTCAAGGTTTACAATTCTAGTTCCATGGCATCCCTATAAGGTACGTATAGAAGCATTACATAGCATTATATAAACCCCCCCCCCCTCAATTATTAGTCTTGGAAATACAGGCTGTGTACTGTATAGGAGTGTTGCTATGTGAAATAACAGAAAGCAATCTGCCTTGCTCGCCATAGAACGAGCAGAAGGACACCGAAAGGTACAGTATAGAATCTGAGCCGCACAAAAGACTGCTTAGACAAACCTGCACAGTATGAATACCTCATAGAGCTGGAGAGGTTTAAAAAAAAAAATAAAGAAATAAAATACAAAGCACCGTCTAATGGTCTGCTCATGGATGCATAACACACATCCTTCACTCTTGAAGGCAGCGTTCACATTTTTTTGACCTTGATGAATTATCTGTTTTTATTGACAGCACTTATTGATATTTCTTAAAAGCGCAGGCTAATGGAGTTCTATTGAGATGACTAAATGAGTTGCTGGTGCCCAGATTAGCCTGGCCTCCTCTCGCCGGCACAGCTTGCATTATCATACGGAGCAGACGCATGCGTGCTCTGAGTCCCAAATTCCTGCAACTGACATCTCCAGGGGAACAGAGGAGCGATGACTACATCCGACCTACATTCACCCCACCCAGGCAAGCTCTCTTCCATCTAATTACACACACAAACATGCATACTCAGCCACACTATGGATGGATTCACGGCATATTAATACTCACAGTAGAGGGAAATCTTTACTACTGGATGCATATTACAGAATAATAGAATTTCAGTTAGGTGTAGGTCATGCTCCTTTACTTTTCCAAAGACGCACACCTCTAAAAAAACTCTCACAGCTGAACATGCTCCTGGTGACCTCCTGAAGATTGGAAGGGAAGCATTTCCAAGGTGCTTGCACAGGCTGAGATGAAAAGATCATTTGTGTGATGAGTTGTGAAAATTCTCCAAGCACAGAAACATTAAGAACAAACCTAAGGCTACTGGAGCTCGTTCAAATACCCCGGGCATGGAAACAGCACTTTTGGAATCCTATCACATGTCTTATGCAATGAACAGATTTTATACTTAGTTAGTCTATAACGCATTGTCTCAGGTGTTTGGATTCTCAGTATTTAAAACAAAAACAACAAAAAAACCGTGGCAGGGAAAACACCCCCTTAACAAGAACTGAGAAAGGATGGTGACGCAGGCTCGAGCCTATGAGCACATCTTCAGACCACTTTTTTTTTTTTTCAGCGTTTCCTGTGCTGTACAGCATCCTGGTTAGAGTGATGTGGTTTTTCACACTTTTAAAAGTGAGGGGTATTTCTACAGTCGCAGCCCACATTCGGGCATGAATCTTTAGATCTGTGCACTCTTCACTAATCTAGAAACTGCTTGAAGAGCGTCAGTCTCCTCCAACGCTGACTGAATTGATAACTTATAATGAAACATGAGACGTCAGATCTACGTTATGCTTCGCACTTAGAAGAAGAAAAAAAAATCCTCCCCTCAGCATGTAATGTTTTTCCTATTTGTTTTTTTCTCTAGCAAAACACTAGAAATCTGTTCTAATTTAATGTGTGGTTAAAGCCTGCTGGTCCAGTTAGAATCAGCCTCATCAAACATTATCATTGGATAAAAATGTGAAATAAATTCCATCATAACTTGGGGACTCATTCATTAAGTGGATTATTTTTTGCAAATTTTGTGCACACCACCCTTTACATTTAACTCACACCAAATTTTAAAACAGGTCTTAAATATTCTTGTACCTATATTTCATTCATGTCTAACTGTATTTGTGTGCTGCTACCTAAGCCCATGCTTTACACACACACATACTAAATAAAAAAATAAAAAAAACATGTTTAATGTGAACTTGAAGTGACAACGCTCCCAAAGTCAGCTTTGCTTCATGGTGCAATAACGTGAATTCGTCTTGTATGATCTCATACTGCTTCAAAGTCAATTCTAGGAAATCTGCCTGGGTCAATTCATCCAAAGAAAGAAAAAAAAAAAAAGGAATAAAAACCCATAAATTGTTCACCATCAATAATATCGGAGGCGCACCCTTCTAGAGAGAGAGAGAGAACTTTTTTTTTTTTTTTTTTTTTTTTACAAAACAGCTCCTGACCATTTGCATTTCATAAAGTTTCCAAACTGTCTGATAGAATCTATTTATAGCTTTGAGGCATTTAATACAAGGGTTTCATTGCATAACACTGTCATAAAGGATTACTTTCCACAGATCAGCAGCTGATTGACCTTCATGATTAAGCTGCATTTGACAACAAAAGGCCCAAAAGCTGGCACACATTAGGGAAGCTTATAAGTGGATTAATATCATGTAGTTATTTCTGCTGGTCCACAGTGGGAACGTGACTTAGCAGGTAGGGAAAAGCCTTAACACTGCCAGCATTACAGCTTTCAATCC
Organism: Symphodus melops; assembly: GCF_947650265.1. Lineage (NCBI taxonomy): Eukaryota > Metazoa > Chordata > Actinopteri > Labriformes > Labridae > Symphodus > Symphodus melops. Next base: position 20,952,740 of record NC_136694.1, read on the forward strand.
CACTGAGGCCAACCTATGGAAAGTGTATAACAAGTGTTTGCATTCAAAAGAAGGCGTTGACAAATTGTAACTTCTAATTGACAGTATTTTGTTTTGGTTTTTTTGCTCTTTACTGTAAATATGCTCAACTATTAAACCTGGGACCTTTGCATATCTGATGAATTACAGGTGGTTAACCTCATCATGTCCAAAATGCTTATCAACCAATCATATAAAAGACATAAGAGTAGACACACAGCTGGGTCTCTAGTAATCACATACAGTTGATGTTTAGAGTCTGTATCCATTTAGAATGTGTAAATATATCAGTTAAGATTGGAGCTTTTTGTAAAAGCAGATTTAGGTGGGTTGAACTTGTTAAAATCTTACCAAGACTTCAGCTCGGATATTAAGGTGTGTTCAGTTAGATCAAGTAAAATATCTGTCGATTAGGGCTGGGTAATTAACAGAAATAATCTGAAAATCGGTTTCCATCAATTTTCGGGGTTTTTTTCAGGGCAGAGTCACGTGATGACTTGTCCATTCAGCAACGGGGAAGCAGTGTCCGTAGGTTGGACACATTCAGTCTTTAGGGAAGAGGACACCCAACAAAACAATGTCAGATGTGTTAGAGAGAAGTTATTTTCTACTTTAAAACTAAAATATGTCATTTTCATTTCAAGCAATGCTTTAATATTTAATAATTAAACTGGACCATTTTAATAGTGTCATGTTAAGAAAACAAAAATCACTCTATAGCTTTACCACCACAGCCTGTTGACTTGTTGTATCCTCTTGATTTATGTGCTGGAGTTTGTAATGGTTAAACCCAGAATTGGTTCATCATGTGATCTGGCTGGTTTTGCTTGAGTATCATCCCAATCGGTAAAGTCTGCTTTCCAAATTCATCCAAATAATGGCAATGAAGTAAATGCTTTCATAATGGATGGAAAATGCTAAAGTTCTCTTCTTAAGTTGCACAATTTGTGCTACATAATCTGCAACGGGATCTGGGAAGCTTCATAACGCAGAAAAAAAGGAGAATGGAAAACACTGCTGCAACCTTGAACTAATGTCTGGAGAACTGCGAGTATACAGGTTCTATGAAGAAAGCATGCAGACTGACTGACAGCACATATACTGTCGTGTTGTTGGCAGTCAAATAAGGAATGTTGAAGGTGAAAGACAAAACATGGGTTGAAGAATAAAACAATTAATTTCCTCTCAAAAAGACTTTGCCACTTACTCTAAAAATCCGACATTTACAATAACACACACACACACACACACACACACACACACACACACACACACACACACACACACACACACACACACACACACACACACACACACACACACACACACACACACACACACACACACACACACACACACACACACACACACACACACACACACACACACACACACACACACACACACACACACACACACACACACACACACACAGTCCCCCACGCCAGATCTTGTCGCCCCAGGAAATGGGCTTCATACATCTTGTCTGACTGCAATAAAGCAGTGCCTAAGATTCTATTTCCAATAAACGTTGACTGATTGGAAAACTCATTCTAATATCAATTTCCATCTGGGCCCTTTAAAAGGCAATCAGCATAGCTTCATCTCGGTATATCATGGGCTCCTTGAGATGATGACACAGCAGCACTGGCTCTCTCCTTCTGCATAATGGCCTTCTCCTATCAAGGCATCTGCAATGAATAATACCACCCATGAATAGGCTATTTAGTCTGTGTTCGCACAGATAGGGGCCACTTCTCTGAATATTAATCCAGGGTTTTACACTTCGTATGGTTCTCTCAGGGCTGCACCATTTTTCACTCACTGGAGTAAGGCACTTAGTGTGATTTGGCACACTCATAGTTTCTCTACGCTTCCACAGAAGTGACGAGGGTGATTACCGATGGCTTCTAACTCAGTTGAAGCCACCCAACATCCACAAAACAATAATTCATTTTGAAGACTATGTAATTCTTTTTTTTTTTTTTTCTGATAAAAGTCACTGTATGTTCGCCTTGAAGAAACCGAAAGATTTGAGAGAAGACGACGTACCATCAGCAGAAAATCAACAATTTCATCATCACGGTGTTCTTTTTTTTTTTTAAGTCGTCTTAAAACTAGAGATGCCACCGTCACCAATAGAAATAAAGACGTTCAGTACACCAGTGCGTCAGGATCTTCCTCTAGCATGCATTCATGTAAGACTATGATTTATTAAGCGACCCTCAGTGCTAGTAGAGAATGTAATGATACACAAAACTCAGAAAATGACAGCAATCAGTGTTTCTACAAATTCTTTTTTTGTTTGTTTCTGTGTGTTACAGAGGGACCGGCTGATACTAAAATCTTTAGTATGGAAATCAGTGTTGTCCAGATAAAATTGGTATTGAAACATGGCCATATAAAAAAGGCAGGCAGTGTTTTTTACCCACCTTCCAGCCGCTGCCCGCCTCCCTGTAGTAGGGGAAGTTATCACAGATCCACTGGTAGATCTCGCTCAGAGTCATCTTCTTCTTTGGGGAGCTATTGATCGCAAACGTGATGAGGCTGGCGTAGCTGTACGGAGGCTTGCCGTCCTTGTGCTGCTGCACCTCCTCCTGGTCCAGCGTGGTGTTAGCATCCAGTAGGGCGCTCTTCTTGCCCATGCCTGGCCCATGGGCATTCTGGGCATCTGCCTTGCGGATGGCCGCCTGCATGGTCAGCTGAGGAAGCCAGTCCATGGAGGTGAGGCTGCTCTCCAGCTCCGACGTCATGGTGACGGCAGGCGGGGCAGGAGGGGTGGGGGGTGGGGAAAAGGTGGAGGCGGTGTTAGCTGCTGTTGGTGCTCTGCACCGGAAGGAGAGCGGACCAGGCGCGGAATAACAAGCGGGACGGATGACAGGTCGAGTTTGAAGTCTCTCTCAGCTCAAGACATCCGCTTCTGTAGGTCGACTCTGGAGAAACAGGAAAGAGAAAAGCTTTTATTAGTTAACTTGTCTTTGCTGCACAGAGCAACTACACATTGAAGAGGTAATATTATGCATATCAGCAGTAGAGCAGAGAACGAAAGGAAACTGAAGCGAAGAAGGAGCTCTAAACTGTTTGCCCTACATCAAAAACCAAGCGTCTCTGTAAAGTATGCATATATTTCCCTGCGCAGGAGATCACAATCCCACCACTTTCTCCACCACTTGCTGCTCTCAAAGCTGACTCATAGCTGGGACTCCATCTGCACATAGAGGGAGTAAATGCCAGGCAATTGTTTTCACAACTGCCAGCCAAATGGGGGAATGGCTCAGGAGGAATTCCGACTCTCTTGAGGGTAGTAAACCCCCTCCGCTTTCTTCCCTGCCTGCCAGCTTTCCTGCCTCCTCTCTCTCTCTCTCTCTCTCCCCCCACCACCCTCCCTCAAACGGAGCCTCTGCCGTAAACATGCCAGCCAGTGTCGTTTTGCAAAAAAAAAAAAAAATCCGTCCACGGCTGCTCTGTGAGAGTCGGCCATGCTACCCGGAGTGCCGCCCACAACAGCCTGCCCCTCTCCGTCCCTCTCGGCACACTGCCCTCCTGCTCTTAAAATAGAGGGGCACAGTAGAAAGGCCTAAAGTTACACACGTAGGTGAATTCAGGCATTTGTGGAGAAGAACACTGAGGAACACTCAAGAGGAAGAGAAGTCCGTAGCAAGCTGTGGTATTTTTCTCTTTAATAGGAATGCTTGCACGAGTGTGTGTTTGAGCATGTGTGGCTTCGAGCGTGCACTCACACCGTCAGCCTGGAAAGAGTCTTGAAAGTCCTCCATGGTTTATAAAAAAAAAAAAAAAAAAAAAAAAAAAAAAAAAAAACAGTCACTTGAAAGGACGACATGTGGAATCTTCCTCAATTATCTTTTACATTTGACCCAGTTGCTTCTTAACTGTGGTTCAAACTTGTATTTTACCTCAACAGAAATCAACATGTAATAACTTCCTCACTCTTTAGTGATTAGGAAAAAAAGGTTGTTTCAAAATAAAACATTTATAGAAGTTTGCTGTCAGAACCAGATGTAGCCGGAAAAGTAATGATTTCCTAAATTGGGCGATCTCCTTCGGCGTCAGTTGGCCATAAGCAGTTTGTGGTTGTCCCTTTCAATTGATCTCACACAGCAGCGGGTCAGCTGGTGCCCAGCAGCCAATTCAATATCTGCTCTCTGTGAAGACCGGCAGAGACAGATGATGAAGGCACATTTTCATACATCCAGACATAACACTTAAAATGGGATGAACCAAATTTGAGTTTGGGGAGATCATTAATGGGCTTTGGTTTGAAATCCTCCTTAGTTTACAACAAGGTATTTTAAACAAAACATATGGATCACAGTTTTTTGCTTTCATCAAAAGACATGCTTATTTTATTATTTTCACATTTTCAGTCTTAAATTTCTAAGTGATGCCGCACATCAAACACCCTGCGATTGTCAAAAGATGGAGAGCAACATTTGTGCTCACCTTTAATTCATGCCAGGAAGAACATTTTCAGAAAAAGATAACACCAAAAGTCTGAATCTGCTTCTCCAACATCTCCTACAGCAGACTCCACTACTGTTTTGTACATTTGTTCGTTTCAAACCAAATTCATACTTCCACTAAAGTGAGGACTATTAATCCACTAAGGGCTAAACCCAAAGCTGTGAGACGTCCAATAGCAACAACATTACAGCAGCATGTATAGCCAAATAGCAAAGCGGTGAGCTCAGAGGTGGACACAGTAAAGATGGGTTATGCTGTAAGGTGATGTGACAGAAAACAAGCTGCCCACAACTCTGCTCAATGAGAGGGAAAAACAACAACTAATGATTTCTCTTCAGCCAGTTTTTGATCCTTAATGATGGATTTCACTTTAACCTGTTTGGCTGTTAAAGAGAGTGTTGCTTGAGTTTCTTTTTTTATTTTATTCTTCTTTATTGAAATGCACTCCATGTTTGTTCACAGGTTGGAGTCCTTGATGAAAAGGCTTTGATGTAACACTGCAGTCATGAGCAGACTAAAAGATGAGTCCACTTGCTGTCTGCATACTGACACGCAGTCAGCCTACTGTTAGAGAGCGTGTCATCATCACCAGAAAGACAAACGAGGACATTTCTCCACCCTGTAATTGTAATTAAGGTGACTCACAAGCTGATAATGACGGTCCTTTTCCCCTTTGAAAGGCATCTTATTTTAATAAATCTACATATTCACTTAGAGGGCCTAAATACTTCATTAGAGTCCACCCTTTTAATTCCTGCTCCATGCTTATCAGGCAGAGATTTTTTAGCTAAGGTCACACCTTCAGAACGACTTCAACCTGTAGATCTGTACTCAGATCAGTTCAATACTTATCTTTTATTTTCATCCAAAACTCGGTTCATTACATGACCAACTTCAAATAGAAATTTGAAGCAATACAGCAGTAAATGGAGAAATATAGGTTTATAGGTATAGCAGGGTAACTCATGTTTCAATAAGATAGAACACTAAATGTATTGATTGTGTTGAAGGGATGCCCGACACGTACTAACCCTTCTCACTGAAACAGAGTAGACATAATTAGTTGTGATAGTAAGGGTGAATAAATGATTTAAAAAGGCCTGGATTGACCCCTGCTCGTCTAACTTCCGTGCTTGCAAGAACATCTTGATACTTCAGCCAGCAGCAGCACAGAGGCTTCTGTTAATGCAACAGAGGAGGCAGAAAGGGAAGGAAAGGGGCTCTCGACTTTCACCCCAAGAAAAGTCAGACAACTTTTCGAGGATCACAATCTCTCCTTCATCGATCTCGTCCACGGTGACACTTTTTCTTCTGCTGCTGAGAGAGTTACCGTCTGGTTTCATGGCTGTAAACACATTTCCTATTGAGACTATAAAATCCTTGAGACAAGGCAAAGAAAAGCAAAAGATGAAAGTCCACTGTCTGGTCTAATCGTCTTTAAGATGTCTCGAAAGCATGAACAGATTGTTGAGGAGAGTTCATCAAGAGATCTCTCTCTCATTAAAAGTCGAGGCATTGCTTCTCAAAAATCTCTCCCTCCCTCTGCTATAAATATAAACCAATAATAATACAGATCCAAAAAGTCAAAAAAAGGGGGGAATTTCTTACACAGAATTAAAATCACAGTGTTATGTTTTAAAAGTTGGAAAGAAAAGCTATTTCGGTGTTGTACAATTGTCAGAGAATTATCTTTAAAAAAGAAGCCGATAGACCGATACGGTGAGAGCAACAGCTAAATTCAGATCATGCCGCTGCATTTGACACAAACCATGAAGAGTTTGTGTCAGTCAGTGCGCTGATAGAAGCACGGGAGCAGAGCATAGCTATTGCTCAGGACACTCAAAAGCAAAAAAAAAAAAAAAAAAAAAAAAAGACGCTGATGCACTGCTGCAATAGAAACAATAAAACCAAAGATTAGTATTTCTTTCACACCTTTCTTCAGGACAGGCCGCGGGTTGCTTTGGGTCGTCAGCTGCACAGATAGAAACATCCGTGTCAAACACAGTGTACTGTAAACTAGTTCAAAGCCTAGAGGCAAACCATTCGCCTTATCTCTATATGTCAGTGATTGGTGGCTTTCATGTAAATGTTTCCATTCTCTCTGAGCCCCCACACTCAGCATGAATAAGGGCTGAAGCAGGCAGCAGAGACGAACAAACAGGCAGAGCCTTCTGGTGACGGCTGGAGGTGAGCTGACAGAGACAGAGGTTGATGAAAGGAGCTCCGCCTGCTACACGGAGATGTATGCCATTTGACCCTCTACGCTAATGATCCAGCTGCTACATAATCTGCCGGGCCATGTCCGTGTCTTAATTAGAGAACCTTTGGCTGTGGCAGGAATGATGAAGCACGACACAAGCAGGCAGTAAGGCGGCCCTCCTGCTGCCTTCATTACCCTTCCGGGGCTGTGGGACAGTCAGAGCGGGGGACAAGCCCCGGCGTGCTGCTGTGTCAGGGAGCACTGTCTGACTCTGAGTATGTTCACCAGTGAGTCTGTGGGTAGGAGGAGGAGAAGGAGGAGGAGAACTGAGGAAAGGCTAGAAGAAGAGCTATCAGGGGGCTTTGGAGCTGTAAGGGAGGCTGTGAAGGGCATCGTGATGCTGGCATCTGGCCTGGCAGCGAGCAGGAAAATGCAATAGAGTCTGCATTGAAGAAGACGGAGAGTTGAGGCACTATGATTACAAGCCCCGGGGAACCGAACTGCATTCCCATACACAAACCGAGCCACTTTGATCTGTCACAAGGAAAATAGGGTTCTGTCACTGTCACAGCCACACACAAAAAAAAGACTCTCTCTCTCTCTCGACTTTAATTTGTTTTTAGCACTGAGAATTTTTTCAAAAAGCTCCGAGGGAGAAATGGACGGTCAAATTCATTCTCTAATCAACGCTCAAAGTTTCTTTATCCTCCAGGGATTAATGGCAGATTTAGTTGTGAATGAGAAATTGAAAGGGTTTTTGAAACATCTTAATTTACCAAGTTCTTGACAGGACTTATCAACACTGCCGCCACCAACAGAGCATTGACAGCAAATCAGTGATTGTGTTTTGTGTCTCAGCTACTGAGTCTGAAGTGGCTCCATCAAACTGACAGCAGGCTTATTGTACATGTGCCAGGGCCTCTTTTTTTTTTCCTTCCCCCCCCCTTCCAGAGTCGGCAATGAGGCAACTAGCTGAGTAACAACCAGGGATTACTCCACACAACACAGCAGATTACGTCAACTTCATCATGTTATGCAAAGTGACTGAGAGTTCAGGCCGAAGCAACTGCGTCATAAAGTCTCTCCTGTACCCCATTCCCACTATTGCAAAATTAATGTGTGTACTCAGTAAACACTTGAAAATGCTACGTCCCAAAAAGCACTGCCCACCCAGGAAGAAGTTAATATTTTAAGCATTTTATTGTTAAAAACAAATGACAAAAACTGTCTTCAAAATGTGACACGAATACTATAACTACCTTTTTCCATTTTAGTTCTCATTTAGAAAGAACTGATGTTTCCTGAATGTGCACGCTCCTTTTTTTTTGCCTCAATTATTTCGATATTGTCGAACATAAAAAAATGTCTGAAACCTGCAAAGCCTCATTCCTAATTTGACTCATGTTTATGGTCGGACCAATTCAAAACATTAATTAGATCCTGGTTGAACTTGTATTTAACAGCAAAGTCTGCTTGATCAGACACATTATTTACATGTTTAACTTTATTATGTTACCAAATTAAAATGACAGCAATATGTTTTTTAAGATTGAGAATGGAGAAGGGTTAGTAATAAATAAGTTTATACTTTTTACTACTCCTTTTCCAACATGTTAAATTGTTTAAATATTTTGTTGATTATTTTATTATTATTATTTTGTTGTTATGTCTTCACATGTTTGAAATAAAACAATAAAATAAAAAAAGAAAACTTTTCACATGTGATCAGAGTGTTTGTGAATCAGTGTTTTAACATTAACTGGAAGAAGAATGACAGTGAGGTTTAAGGTGATCTCTGAGGGGTCAAATGTTCAATATGTTCATGTTTTTCTCTTAGTGAATATCTCCTGAGTAATCCTGTTAATAATACTAGAAGAAACACTTTTAAATCATTCGAGCTGTGCATTTAGTTTCTATTCTGACCTGAGACTATGTTTCAGATTCTTGACATTCATTATAAAAATAAGCTCTGATGTTGATTAGAAACCGATCCAGATCAGGTGTAAAGTGACCTGTATGTAAGAGGGATCAGTACAAAATGGGAAAGGTTCTTCCCTGAACCTTGCTACTGATAGCAAACACCTCAATTTGAGAGTTTTATATTCGAACTTAAAAAAATATCACTAAAAAAAACATTCCATTAAAAACAATGGGCATGAGCCTCACTGTTTTCATGAGGTTCAAGTACTGATAATGTTCTCCAGAATGCAGCATTAAAAAGGGATTGCTGTATTTTATTGCTGGTCTCTTTTTTTGTTGGCTGGTGTCAATATTTTGCATTCCTGCCGAGTCAACTTCCACACAGATCCTGCATTCTTTTGAAGATATCATTTACTTTAAACACAGAGAGAGGTCGGACGGCTCTGTTTTCACTAATGACAAAAAGGAATTTGATTGTCATTATAAAGTTACTGCACATCTTGATTTGTATTCTGTTGTAAATATTATCGCGTGTATTATTTGTGACTTCTCTGACCAGTTGTAACCTAAACAAAAAGTCAAGGAGAGACTTTCCTAAAGTCTCTGGTTTTAGAGTGAGAGCAGATGATTCAGTTAGTAAGTTAGTGTGTGTGTGTGTGTGTGTGTGTGTGTGTCTGATACTTTATGGTAATTGGAGTATCACATTCTATGAATATAGTATAACACTCATTACTATTCATATAAGGAACAGTCCTACAGTGATGCTGGTAAAATATCAGCTTCCCCTCTCCTGATTTCCACCAGGATGAAAGAACTCAATCAGAAAAGTGGAATGCAAGCGTCATAAGCAAATTAAACCTCAAACAAGCGCTTGATGACACAGCAGATCAGCCAAAGTTTCTCATAGAAAATGAAGAACAGTAGAAAGTAAAACTCTCAGTTGACTTTTAATGTTTCATGTAAACACATCTGACGACGCCAACAAATGTTCGTAATAGGTTCTTAAAAATGGGTTGATCTAAAGCACAGAATATGTTGTTCCTGCATTTTCACGGTACAGAATGCAAACCGTCTTTGTAATGATCCGACACCTGCTGAGGCAGCTAATCCATCTCTGTAAACATGCTTGATTTGCCTTTTCTCTAAAAAGGACTGTATAGTTGACATAGTGGACATTATTGGAAATCTCTGCTGTTCTGTTTTGAAACAATGAGATGAAGCATATGAAAATCAATGTGAAAAACACAAATACTATACTTCCAACCCAAAACAAAGATATAATCACTTGAAACGCCAATTCTACAGTCAATCAGCAGCATATTAAAACTTTAAATAAACATTTTAAAATAGGTCATCTCAAACCACGGGTTTTAGGATTTAAAAAAAAAACCAACCTGAATTCTTCTAAAATACAACCTTCACCCTAATGAGTACAGAATGGCGTAGTAATCTGAATACATGAGTACTTGCATTATCCTTATGTACAAGTACTCACACTCCATAATTACACGTTTTTTCCTGTTAAAAAACACCTCGGACACGGACCTCCCGTTGTTCTGCTGAGCTCACTGCACTGTGTCACTCATCAGCTGTCTTCAAATCCCAGTTGTGAATGAAATGACAAGTGATGGTAACATATGACTGGGTGGTAAGAGCTGTCCGTGAGCCTGTAGTAACAGTCGATTCAGCTGCTCTTTCCTCTCTTACAGCTGTTGTTCACCTTGATGTTGGCTTGCACTCAGGCTCGACAAACGCCAGCAGCTCGTGAAAGCTTTTCTCCTTCCACAAAACTTAATGGGAGCACATCAGTCACCATTAAAGTGGTATAGTTAATAGTTCATCTGGAAATAAGGTCAATCTCCTTTACTCTGGTTCCATCACAACCAAGCTAACAAATGATGCGTTTTGAGACCGCCTGTTGTCTGTCTGAGCTGCACACAAGGTCATTGTGGTTAAACATCAAACTATAATTTCTACGATATGCCAGTTCACAGCTACATATCTTGCACTACATGTTATCATCATCTTTTGTTTTTTGTTATGCGCGCTCGCCTTTCGACGTAACGTCTCCTTTGACAGTAACTATAGCTGCAGTGTGCACGTGTGTATGTGGAATAAGCCGAGGCTGTCGATGGAGGCCGACACCTCGGTGCACGGTTTAATATTTTCTTAGTGAGCATAGACCAGATCAGCCAGACCAGCCCAGAAAGTTTGACTGCACGTGTCTTAGCTAAGTTAAACTATAATAAGGCACGACCGGATGCACCAGGACTGAAACGTTACCTTAATATCAACGTCAACAACGCTTACTCGTACACGTGCGCAGTCGGCAGCGGCTCTAGGTGAAACAGAAGTACATCACACCTGCACATTAAACGTTGGGAGGTTATGGCACTTGTTTCAATATTCAAAGACTAAGTCCAAGTCTTCTCCTAAAAATAAAGAAATCCCATAAACAATGATGAGGTGTGTTGCCAGCAGGGAGAAGTTTTTCAGACCTGACACCCACAGGAAATGTCAGTGAAGGATAAGAAGCCTAAGTGAAGCAGACAGCGTGCACACTTAATGTTTTCATCTGTCATTCCTGTTTTATAATGTAGGGTCATAAACCTGTAAAAAAAGAAACCAGCCTTGGCATACACGAGTGTGTGCAGGACAAGAAATATGAAGGTTTAAAACGTTAAAAAAAAAAAAAAAAAAAAAATCAGATGCAGTGCATAAACAAAACTTGAAAGCCAAAGACTGACTTCTCCTCAAGGTTACTGTACTTTAATATTTTTGGGAATTACATATATTGTCTACTTTTTCAGACGGATAAGGAGAAAGATAGAAATATTTCCTCCTTTATAGGGCACATGCACAGAGATGCTGCTAATGCATCAGTGATTATGACTTAAAATCTCGTACTGTGCTATCTCAAGGTTCTTTTAAAAAATATGTTGATGCTTTAATAGAAGATCAAAAGTGGATATTCTTTCAAGAAGCATATGCTCACAAGCTTTCCTGGCATGCTGTGAACGACACTATTCACAATAAGTTAGGGATATTGTGAGGTCGTCAACCGACAAGGAGCACTCTGAAAGAGATGCTGTTCAGGCAGTACAGGTAGGGAAAAAATTAAAAATCGAGATTCTTTTTTTCAAAGATTTAAAATCAATTCTTAACAGCCAAATACAGCTTTATTTATTTTTTTGATTGGAGGAGATCCTGAAGTATGGCCTTTTTCAAAACAGACTTTGAATGATAGGATCAACGAATTCAGAATTGTATTGAAAATTGATTCTATATGAAATTGTGACGCTAAGAATTGAATTGTGAGACACCTAAAGATTTCCATCCCTAACAGGTAGGTAACTTTGTTATGACCATCAAGACCAATGCTGACCGATTTAATTTTTTATTTCATTTACAAATCGAAACCTCATTGAGATTAAAAATCTCATTTACATGAGTGTTCAGGCCAAGAGGGTCAGCAGCACGACACAAGTCATCAGTCAAAGCATTTACAACCGGAAACATCTTCTTACAACACCTTCATCTTCAATCAGGTGAGCCCGACCTTGTGCTGTGCTGGCTTAATGACAAATTCAAAATGTAAGGAGAACTGGAGGAGGCTAGTTTTAGCCATGTTACCATTTTGAGTTCATCATCATTAGTTGTGTTAAAAAGATAACAAGATAATCAACACCAGCTTAGAGGGTTCTGCTGGGGCAAAATGGAAAATTCTCAGATCGACCTGTGCACATGCCTGAAGGTCAAGTTAATTTAATTACCTATTATTATCTGCCATGTTTGTGAGCTATATGGTGACACTTCCCTGTTTGCTTTCTAGCTATTGTAAGTACTCTGTCGGAGGCAGCCTGATCTTTAATCGTCTACTGTGTAGTCCACCTTAGTTACAAAGCTCGCTGCAGGTGATTGGGCAGATTTGATAAAAGATACTTTTGTGTAACACGTCAAACATAATGGGACCCATATTGTGCTTTGTCTATATTTATTTCTACTTGCAGATACCAATGAAATAAAATGGCATTGTCAAATTGCGTTTCTCAAACGAATGGACACATGTGTAGAGCGTTTGCATTTTTAGCCTAATATGTTGTGTAGCTTGTTATGAGAGAGTGTGTCCTTTTCTCAAAAGGTGTCTATAAAATACAAAAACTAATGTATATTATTATATAACACTCTACTAAGACGAGCCTATTTTAATTTGTACCTACTACCTAGAAAACCTATCTGCCTACCTAGAACAACTTCCCCTCAAAAAGCCTCCGCATTACTGTCATCATTTCCTCTCTGAGAAAAGAGAGCTCACATTCACACTCCCACTTGCAGACACACGACTGTTTATAGGTACCAGACCAGTGCTCTCCTGCACTTATCTGCAATTTCCGCGATTAATCCCCTTTTGCAGAAGTCATGCATCCATCACGGGTAACACTCCAACAGCATGTGCCTGCTCAGATATACACAGAAACAAAATCATTAAGAACTGGGATGGCTGTATGCTACCTCTGAACTGAAGACGTGCTGACTTCTGAATTCAAAACAATGTTACTGATATTCAAACACATGCTGAATATTTACACAACTGATTGTTACATGAGGCCCAGACTTTAATGTGTATGGAGAGAGAGAGAGAGAGAGAGAGAGAGAGAGAGAGAGAGAGAGAGAGAGAGAGAGAGAGAGAGAGAGAGAGAGAGAGAGAGAGAGAGAGAGAGAGAGAGAGAGAGAGAGAGAGAGAGAGAGAGAGAGAGAGAGAGAGAGAGAGAGAGCTCTAATTATGACAAGATTCTTCCTGTAGTGTGATGGTAACTTGGCAAAAAGGCGGGGATTCGCCAAGCGTGCTCCCTCTGTTATGCCTGAAGATTTGGCACATGCACTCACAACAACAACAGTGATGTAACCTGGTAACAAGCCTTTGGCATCTTTACTCTCGACCGAAACCTTGGTCATACCTTCCATATCAACAGCTTTACATACGGCGTGGGAGAAGCCCTTGTTTTCGTAGAGATTGCAAAAGGGATAAACAGGGAGGGGTGGGAACTCAGCTCACCTGCCCGTCATTCAACAGGAGACTCCTCACTTCTTCCAGCCCTGCGGGCAAAGGACTTAGGGAGTTATTTTTGAGATCTCTAAAAATAAGATGACAATGTGTCTGAGTGCACGTGAGCTTAGCAATCACGCAGGAAACCGCCATAAGCCTCATCTTCATTAAAAAAACACAAGTAGGTAACGGCAATGCCAAGGCAACCGCTTTTAATGTCGTTCTTTTTTTTCTCAATTAAAGGCTTAATGGTTCAGCTGAATCCAGCCCCAGGAAGAAAGCATTAATAGCCCGGTCCTTACTTGCATTTTTAGGATGTGTCAATTATCACTTCAGCGCTCACGCGGGTGAGCACATTGTTCAGCCTTTTTGAGCCAACAGCTGAGCCGTGTGCCAATCGGGTCCTCCTTGCTTCTAATAAGATGTGCCAGTGTGCAAGACTGTCAGTGTTATAAGGGCTATGCTGTGTTAAAGTTGGCTTTTAAGATGCAGGCAAGCAGACCTCTCTGCTGTGCTCTTAAAAAAAAAAAAAAAAAAAAAAATGGTATACATGCTCTTTCTGTTCCCCCTAACCCCCTTGATCCCACTTCGCCTGTGGTTGAACAAATCAAGACCATAATTATTCTGCCAATCAATCAGGAGCGCAACTGTGGCTGTGGGGCAGTTAAACGCTGAGCAGACAGAGCTGTCAACAAAGCAAAAGCTAAACTCTGAGTTCCTTAAAGCTCACTGAACCTTAAAAAGGCAAGAGAGACACCTCTGTCTTATTAGTCAGTGTCAAACTAAAGCGAGGACCAATAAGAGCAGTAAAGAAAGCATCCAGCTGCTTTAGACATGCAGAGACAGACAGGCAGGCAGGCAGGCCGGCCGAGCAGGCCGAGGGACAGAGGATCAGAGCAGTGTAAGATGTGGGAGTTGGCTGTGGATCAACTGAGTTGCTTCGGGCAGTCTGGAGAGGCCACAAAGAAAGCAATGTGGTTTGTGACCCCTTGAATGCAGCCACACAAACCAAGAGAGCGATTTGAATGGATGGAGAAGTGTTTAATATCAGAGATATGAGAGGGATACTATCAGCAGCCAGACACTTTCCATGTTATTGTGGGTTTTGTGGGCTAGATGTATACTTAAAGACAAAGATGTCTAGATTGAAGGGTGCAAACACAAACACACATCTGCAGCTCGGTACAAAAAAAAAAAAAAAAAAAGTGCTAGATTCCAGTAATTGAATAAGCCTTTCCAGTGAATCAGAGCTGTGATCAGGGGGTGAGATGTCTCTCCGTCCCTAACAGCCTGCCTGGGAGGTGGCCTTTGTTTTGGAGGTGGCAGGGGTGCCCTGACACCAACCATGCGAACCCAATTACCTCGCTCCCACGGCCTGGGGCCCCGCATTAACACACTCCCCCTGGGAGATTGACTCCTTGCCAGCCTTCACAGCCTGCAAGATTCTACTGCTGAATCACAACCAGACCAAACCATGCTGGCAGGCTGAGCGTTTTGGTTGCAATCTTGAGGGCCTATCCTCTATCCTAGCGTACGGCTGTTCTAGTTCAAGTTCAACATTGATGTTAAGTAATGAGCCGGTCTCTGGTGAGCCGGTCCACTTGCTTGGAAAATACAAGCTTGCCATCATCTAAAACATGAGTTTGATATTTAAATAGGTTCATCATTTGTTTTTCTAGTTTTTAATACAACTTAGCTAAAGACAAGTCTGATGAATATTACAAAGAACACATTGTCTGGTTTCATTCTGTTGGTAGAGGATGCTTGCCAGTAAAAAGAGGCATACAGTTCTTGTGGCACTGGTCGCAGTTTTGACTCCCAGTCCTGACACCCATGTCACCCCCCTCTCTCTCTTTTCCAGCATTTCCTATTAGCACCCCTCCACCCCCCATAAAAAAAGCAAAAAGTGTCATAAAGCTTCCATGTATGCTATATAAATGAATAGTAATTCAAATTAATAATTAATTATTTAATAAATAAAGCTCATATTTGTATGTCTCGAAATGTTACTCCGATATAAAAAATCACATCGTTCAATGATGCGACAACCATTTATGATTTGCATTTCGAAGCAGAAGAAGAAACCATGATAGAATTTAGCCATGTGTGATTTAAAAGAATTACCTGGGTGGGCAATGCATGTTCTGCGAGTGCTACACAGAGCTGGAACCAGGTCATGAATTTCAAATTGAGACAGAGAAGCTCTGAAGCACTGAGCTGGGAGGAGAAGCCGTTACACATCAGTTACACTGACACAGAATGCACTATTTCAAAACGCAGAAAGGTCATAGTGAAAACACATAAGTAGAGGAAATAAGTAGGTGTGCTGTTTGTTGGATGTTCTGCTCACGTTTAGCCTAAATATCATCTTTATTTAGGATGGCGATAGAGCTGGAGTTATAATTGAAACCATTTTGGTTTTTAATCAATATTCAATCTCTCAGAAATAATTAACAGCATATTAAAGAGTTTACTGCCTGACAGAGCTGGATGCCGCAACATCATTAAGCTGTTGAAGCGCTGCTCTTTGACTCCTCGCTGGCGTGCTGCATCTCTGTGCATGCTCCTTAAAATGCTGCAGGAGTGGTACACTGTACCTGCAGATAATAACACAGCCCAGTGACAACACGCAGGCAGGGCGTACACTTTCTCACTCTCTCCGAGACACGGCTTTTAACGTCACTCATAAACAACTCCAGCTACATGAGCGCACACGTTTGTGACAAATCCAAGGCTCGTAATGGTGTAGCCAATGCATAAGTTTCACAGGAAATGGCAGCGATTTATGATCAAGGTTTCAATACTGCTAAGAGGTGTCCACCTGCCGGAGCTTGGATGGGACGTTGCACAACAACACAGAAGAAGAATGAAAGTCGATTTGTTTTTGTTTTTTTCTTGGAACTCTGACATCAGTGACACATGCAGATGATAAGAGCTCCTGGGTTGTTGTAAAATAAAATGCTATATTGGCCAGTAGTAATTATTCCAGTCAATCGATAACATCATTTACAAGCCCCCTCACAAATCTGACTTACATCTTCTTCTTAGAAACAGTAGCCTACACTGCATCCAGAAATATGGCTGCACATCAGCAACTAATCATTTATTTAGAGAATAGAAAAAGACCGATGTCAGGTCCATTATCGAGTCACGAAACTACAGTGCTAGTCTCGATTTTAACTTGAGTCAAAGCTAATATGTCAGCAAACGGTGCTGTCTCATCCAACGTTTTCAGGAGGAATTTGATCATTTAACTCTAATTAAAGATTAGATCATTGAAGGAGAAAAGAAAAGAAAGTTAAAACACTTCGGTGTGTATGGAGTCGGGCCTTACAACAAAGGCACCAATGATACGTCATCCGTTTAAAGTAATTGGTATGCATTGGTATAAGAATTAAAAATATTTATATTGTTACACTGGTACTTAAGGGTTTTTTGTGCAGAAACCGGAAATGCTATTGTTAATAGTAGATACCATTGTTCACCATAGCATGAATACCATTACAAACTGCATAATTCTGTGTATAATAAGAAAAACAAGCTGGTCTATCATTTACATGATGATCACCAAAAACCGGAGAATAAGTGCTGTCATTGTTTAGGACACAAACAGTCAAAGCTGGTGGAGCAGGATACGGCAGAAAGCCCTCAAATCAGCCTTTGAATTCAAACCAGCACCCGTCTTGTGTCATCAGGAATTGTCTGTGTTTATACAAGCGTATAAATTCCTTGGGCCTCCTCCAGCTGACTTCTATGGTAATTTCAGGGCAAAGTGTTTGTTTTTTTGGTTTTTTTTGTCTACTGCTGATTAAGAAGAGGGAAGTAGAGTAAAACATGAGACAGAGGCCATGTACAGCGATGTATGTATGACACGCCAGGAGTCTGCTTCTCATGTGGAACGAACAGCTGTCGGTGTCAGTACCTGTTCTTTTCAGCCTACTCCGTTGCCCTTTCCAGATCATTTCAATTAATTTGGTTTCCTGGAGACCATGTTGCTGTTTATCTGGGTTTGAATAAAGGGGGGGGGGGGGGGGGGGGTGAGGTAGCAGTAGTCATTGTTGGTTTAAGCTCTGCAGTCAAAATACCTCTTGGCAAAAAAAAGGTTTCATCAGTGTGTGGTTACTACCTTACAAGAGCCACAATAGGTCATCACAAAACCTGAGGATTTACCGCAAGAAGTACCAGACACGTGAGTAAGGGCAGCAGTTGAAACGTGGTTCTCTGTTGAAATGGCAAATAAGACAAATTATGAGTGATGAGTTCTCCGGTGAGGACGTTTGTTTCTTACATCAGGGTTAAAATTCAAATATGATCTTGATCACAGTTTACCAATATTTAGAAAAGCTATTTAAGATGTTGAAGAATAGTATTTCTATCATCAACGAAAAAGTATATAAAGATAATATTGCAGATTACAAGTTGTAGTTGTCTGAAAATGGCAAAAAAAAATAATATAAAGAGACTGTTTTTTTTGTTTTGTTTTTTTGTTTTTAGAAAAAAGGCAGAATCCAAATTCAATTGTGTTCAATTACTGTAGTTTAGAAAAGCGAGTGTTACATTCTCATGTATACGAGGCGCTCCGACCACAGAGACTTTGACATTTTATCTTAAAAAATGTGAATGTTAAAACAGTTGGCAATTATTTTTCTGTCAATCAAAAATACACGCTGAATCATTTGATTGTTCCTTCTTTAAGTACAGCTGGAGTACAGAATGCAAAATGCCAGGGACTATCTCCTTGAACATCAATACTCGCTTCAGTGTGAACAAGCAGTGAACAGGCTGCCGTCTGAGAGCAGCAGGAGGAGACTCTGCTCTGCTGTTGTGAAATTGGCTGTGGTGTTTCCAATGGGGAACTCTAATTTCAGAGGAGGAAGGTGAATAAGCTGTGTGGGCAGATGACATTTTATTCTGTACCCGAGTATTATATTGGGTATTATGTGTAAACAGCCCATTCCAAACTTGTGAAGAAAAAAAAGCGGGAAAACAAAAACATGTGTTTTGATTTGGGCTGCAACCTTGCTAGGTCACTTCTGCAATTAACTTTTAAATCAAGCAAATAGTCCCCACGACGATAATCAGTTAAACAAAGAAAAGTCCAAACGAGTGATTTAGGAACATAATGTATGGCAGCTCTACAAAATAAAGTACCCTGTAATCTGACATATTTTCACCTGCAGTTCTCGTCAATCCAATGACTTTTTAAAAAGGCACTCAGGCATTTTATCTGCACATCCACCACAGGAACCACCGGCTTCCTGAATTCCCCTAAGACCTGGCTCACATGGTCCTACTTTCTTCAAGAAGTCAGAAAACAATCAGAGTGGACTGTGATGTTCGACACGCTTCCCCATTCAAACCAGAGTCTGTACTGTACACTGTACACAAGCTGTGTACAAAATGCATTCTCCATTTCTGCCCGTCCTTTCATCAGATGTAACACCACTGCGGTAGAAGAACAAAAAATAAAAAAATAAAAAAATAAATAAATAGCACAGAAACACCATGCAGTCATCTCAGACAGAGCTTTAAAATCCATTCTCAGCCTATTTGCCTAATCTTGTTGGTTCTTGAAATATGCACTGAAGGATTGTGAGTTAGACCCTTGCTTCTAGAGCCTCACAATGATAGTTTCAATGTTTATCAAGGTAAAAAAAAAAAAGCCCCATTACTATGCCCCCATGAATGGTTAAAGACCCCATGACATATTGTGGGTTTCAGCTAATCTTGAGAGGCTGTTAACCTCCTATCGATCTGCACACCTCATCAAAAGTCTTGAGTGCTTTACATTATTGGATGGAGACTGAAGCCAAAGCGTTCCAGCATTGACTTTGGGATTTAATTCTTTATGAGTGAATAAAATCACATTGGCACAGGTTTTGGACAACCCAGCACAGACTGATGGAGGTTTAGTCTGTGCTAACACTTCACTTCGAAAGTCACAGACTGAGCTGGGCAGGTAAAATACTCGATACACGCACAGCACTGTATTAACCCCTGTCTTCATAAATCACTTTCTTCCTTCAAATGAAGCTTGAGACTACTGCTGTGGTCTATTAGACAACATCTTGTCATTCAACATGTTTTGTAGCTGTAATGATTTACCAGGCGAGGTCTTTTTAGTATATTGTAAATCTACAAACCTCAGAATCAATAACAAGCCTTTAAGGATGTTAAACTTCCAGCCGAATCCTTACAAAAGCCTCATTACATTTGCCAACACGATGATGACTTTGGGTTTTTTTTGTTTTGTTTTGTTTTTCTCACGCCACGTCTAGCTGGTGTAAAAGATAAGGCTAATTAACGTGGAGCCATTTGCATCTTTACCTCGATGTTTCCACAGCGAAGGGAGCAGCCGCAGCGGGCTAATGAATGTTTGATTTGAGAGGGATGACTTCCTGTCACTTCCAACGCTCCTGACATAACCCTCTCCTAACTGTCTGCGTCGCACCTTTTTTCCCTCCACCTTTCCTTTCTCCACTTTAAATTCCTGAGTTCACCCCCCCATCCCCCCCGCACACACACACACACACACTAACACCACCACAACAACCACACAGGCTGCGCTCATTACAGCGGATTTGCATGTCTGCTCCAGAGCAGTATGAGGAGAGATGAAACAGAACTCCCAGTGGCTGCATCTGCAGAGCTTCACTCATCTGACAGAAAGAGCTCCACCTTGGGCCCCAGACACAGCCAGCAAACAAATGCAAGCTTCTTAAACAGGCCATACACACACACACACACACACACACACACACACACACACACACACACACAGACATACACCTACACACACAGACAGAATGTACACTGCACACTCGGGTTGCATTAAATTATAAAATCGGTTACAAAGAAAGTGTAATCTGGAATCATTTTGTAGTCTATAGTTTTTAAAATATGATGTTAAAAAAAAAGACAACAGTCAGACACCGATACAATATTAAAAGATCCGGTTTACTTTCAGAATAACACACTCCGCTTTGATGATTAAGAAAGATAAGCATATGTATGTTTGTTAATGTGTTGAGTTTAAGACCACATAAATTGTTTAATCTCGCGCTGTCACAAGTGAATCTGTTCAATTACATCTCTGCTCTCGGACGGTGGGTGAGGACGGACGACGGTGCACGGAGCTGTCACGCACCAGAGTGAACACAATGTTTTCCATGCTGCTCCATGTCTCCTGTTGCTAATATAGTAATGCTGCCTGCATAGGTTCCAACGTTCATCACAACTGTATTCAATCACAGCAACAACAACAAAAAAAACTACAGAACTATTACTCGACTAATCCCTTTAACAATGAGACTGTTATCCATTAGTGAACATTTTACATTTCTGCACCCCTAGCGCACACTATTCAGTTTAAATATATGTATATTATGCAGGAAATAAATTGAAAGAAAAGATGTCTACCTTTGCAGCACATTGCTCCCCTGCCTGCACATTAACCAAGTCCAAATCAAGACTGTTCAGTGGAGGAGAGTTATGTTACTGTGCCATCAGTCTCCATTCACACTGACAGATCACACGCCTAATGACAGATGACCATATTTTTTGCCTATTTAATGGCCAAATAAATCCCATATTTTTAAGCCTCTTCAGACAGTTATGGCCAAAAATCCCAGAGCAGTGAGCACATTCCTTTATTATCACACTGACTAGATCCTCAAACCATACCAACAAAACCTGTCCTATAATTTCCTGTTAAATACTTGAAAGCCTTTTTCAGTGTTTAAATGAGTTGATCTATCAGAAGTAGATGAACAGTTCATCTATTGATACTTGCTTTTACTTAGTGGTAATGCCATAATGATAATAATAATAATAATAGTCTTTAATGTAGCTTTTTTGGGTTTTGTCTTTAAAATCTGTAAACTTTGTATACAAGTTACTATTAGTTCATAACTAAACATACTAAACAGGAGTATTGCGTCTAGCAAGTCCAGATTGGATGCGGGCATGTGCCAAAGGAGCCACAGGTCAGATTTGAATTTGGGCTGCTCACTTTAAGTCTGTAGCCTCTGTACATGGTCAGTAGGTCACTGGTGCAACTTTGAAAAGTGCCACAGTTTTCAAAGTTAAAACTGAGTTTGTACATTTAGTTTGAAGAGGTGTTACTCTGTTTCACAAGTCCAAAATTTACCATGAATACAAATAGTTTGTCAGCATCTTTGGTCAGCGGTGAGTAATTGTCAAGACAAAAAAAGCAATGAAACCACAGAAGGGGGGGGGGGGGGGGTATGGTCCACTTCAAATGATTTGCTTGTATTCACGATTACTCTCTCAGTGAAAGCAAAGCCTCATACGCTATGTGCTATGAGTCACTGTGAACAGGAAAGGCAGACAGATATGAAGCAAACAAGCTCCTGACCTGTATTGTTCCACACTGATTAAGGAGCTCACTTTAGTAAGAACCGCTCAAATGCCTAATGACGTTTTTTGATAACATGTTCCATCCTTTCAATTTGGATATCATCTATTAAAGCAAAACAGTAAAATATGCCAGTGTAACAGTTTAAAATGCAACTATTGCATCATATTGACATGGAAAATCCTCCTCAGCCCACTATGACTCAAAAGTCTGAGGGCCTGAGCAGATAAAAAAAAAAGTGAAACTTGGAGATCATTTTTTTAAAAAGACTTTCAGATCCACTTTCTACTAAACGTTGCATTTTGAGAGAGAATAGAAAAATGTATAGCTAATGGTAAGTTACTTCATTGTTAAGGTATTTAATATAAGGTATTAAAAACAAATTTACTGAAATGTTGAAAATGATTTTTATAACAAAAAACAGGCGAGGCATCAACAAAGTAGCGCGTTTGTTTTTGGAAATGGTTGAGACAACTGTGGAATCACGTGACCTCAAAAAGTGTTTTAACGAGTGGTGCAACAGACCACATTCGTTCAGGTCATCCCTCACAGTTCAGGTCACATTTGATCCACAGAGAAAATGAATAATAGTTCAATAAACTGACTGCTGCTAAATCCCTCAGTCAAAGTCTCAGTGAAAAGACAGCTTATAGGTTAGTGTGTTTAGTCACCATGGAGACGCACTGGGGAGATTTAAGACAATTCAGATTCAATATTTCTGCTGTGTGGATGATCATTTGGGAAAAAAAGGTCATAAAAGGTGGATATTTTTTAATGTGTGAGGATACTTTGTATCAAACCTAAATTCCACTTCAACTTTTCTCCATAAACGTTCAACGCGTCTGCAGTTATCATGCAAGTATCAGCTGGTGGATGTGTTAGAAATCATTTAGAAACGTAACATCAGTAAACTTACATTCTGGACTGGTAACTCCAGTCCAGAATGGTTTTAATAGTTAGTTAAGGGTGGTAACTAATGCTGTTATTGAAATGATTCAGCTTTTTATACAGACTGTTGTACTCTGATTTTTTTAAAGTCCTCTTTAAATAAAAAGAGGTCATGTTTATGCAACTGCTTGTTTTATCATTATTGGAATTTCAGCAGTGTGTATAGTGAAGAACATAGAGGATAAGAAGCATGGAGAAGCATTTTGATTGTGTGTGCTGTTAAAACTCAGTTTGAGTCATAGCTTGCCGAGGAGTAGATACATTAAAAAAATATATTCATTTTGGCTGATCTGAAAAAATTGTTGAATTGGGAAAGAAGAAAAAAAGGTTGATTCTATCTGAATTGTGAGACTTGTAATGTTGCACTGCCATCCAGTTTTAACTGAAAGTCTTTTTGGAAATGGTTGTATTGTCTCAAATTGAAGGTGGTGACGGTTGTGGTTAGGACGGTGTTGACGTCAAAAAGAAACCTGCTGCCACCACAACATCCAGCGTGTCGACAACCAAACATGAAAAAACCTATAACTCAAAAAGAACCAAACGAGTCAGTCCTTTTTTTGGATTATTCTGAAATGTTACAAACTTCAGAAGTCTCATTTTCTTAAAAGCAGTGCATATTTATTTATCCATTGTTCCTAATGAATGCTACGACATAACCCTTTTGTACGACTGTATGATTATGGCTCCCCATTTTTAGTCATTTAGAAAGTAATAAATCCAAGAAGCAATTAGTTTTTATGGAGATCAACTCCTGAACCCTCAGAGTTTTCAACACATTACCGCAACATCAGGTTGGAACCCACTGCAATTAATCCAGCAGCTAACCACAGTGATTTTTAGAAAAGGTGAGAAACATTGAAGGATTTGATGACTTCAGGAGGATGTGACAATAGGGTGAGTGCCACTAAACATTTCAATGTAAATAACTCTCTCATAACACAATAAAGCTCAACGGGGCCACAAACTGTATCCTTAAAAACAAGATGAAATCAACCGCTCTTAAACTGGAACATAATAACTAGCGTTGAGCATGCATTTATTACAGGACCGTTGGATAACATTTTAATGGAGTGTTCTTAATAAACAGAACTGAGCACACAATTTCACTATGTGTAAGCTATTCTGCTCTCCTGTGTCCATAGTTTCATTAACGATGCGCAGCTCAGCACCCTGTGTCCTTTAAAAAGATGTCTCTGGAGTTTGTCCTAAAATAAGAGATGGTAAAAAAGGTGATTGTATTCAGCAGTAAGCAGCACCAGCATTTCCAACTATCTCATCTCTAGTTTTTCACTCTTAAACTCACAGTCAGCTAATCAGCTTGTGAAATGACAAGTGATATGAAAAAGTATATATTAATGACGTTAGATTCACTTACCGACACACACTTCACAGTACTTCGTTTACTATGCAGTACTCTATGTGGATTATTTTATGGCTTAAAGCTGGGCACCTAAAAATTAACCTCACCACTGACCTTTCATTTGTGTAGATGCTTTGACAACAACTTTGTCCCACTTAAGATTTTAGTACATCATTTCTAAGAAAGTTGAAACTTTGTCTTCTGTCTCCACTGTTTTTCTTTGTGTTTTAAGCACTTTTAGTTTAGCATTGAACTAATATTTCTATGGTATGCAATTTTAACGCCCCAAATCTTGCACCACACATTCATGTTCTTGACTGACATATCGTAGGTGTAGCAGACAGTTCTGTATTTGTTGTGCTTTTGCTTTCCGTGTAATAAAATGTCCCTAGAGAGTTGCCGTAGCTGCCTATTGTTTTTGCTGAAATCTGGCTCGGTGTGTACTAAAGCTGAAGCCGTGGCCAGAGAAGTCATATGTTTGTATCCTGTTAGTTATTTTCTTACCTGGTATATTCAGTGAGGCAAAAGCAAAAAGCTGGGAGTTATTATACATGTAACACTGTGTAAGCCAATAGCAGCGCAGTTACTTGGATTACTGGGTCAACGGCGAGTACTTGTACCCATCCCTAGTAGACACCTAAATTGCATTTCAACAAAATGTCCCTATTTTACGTCCCAATAATCACTAAGTACAAGGGCATGGTGTAAAACAGGCTAAGAATAAAGACATGCCTTCAGACAGAGAATGCTCATGCTTGAGCTTTAATAAGAGCGCAGTAGAAATTCAGTGAAAGCAAAAAAAAAAAAATCGAAACAAAAGAAGAAATGGAAATGTCGTTGTGGCCTTCAAAGTGGCTCACCACTCGGACCACCAAAAAAAAAAAAAGAAGTCATAAAAGTGACAAAATTCATTGGGGAACAGACAAGATAAAAGGAAAATAAAGAGGTTTCAAAAAGGCAAGCCATTTGGATAGGGATTATCAGGAATAAACCCAAGCAGCAATCAACATTAACCAAAGACTTCATAATTTGTGCCTCACCAATTATAGTCATTTTTGTCAGAGCATCATTTGGACTTTCTTTGACTGGACTCATACAAAAGGACAGTGCTGCTATTTGAGTGTGGCTGAGCTGTAAAGCACACACATTAAGTCATTAAAGTTCCCATGCTCACAGTGGCTCCACCAGCCCCCCCACTGTACACACCAGTAACCCCCCCAGCACCAAGCCTTTCAGACCAAACGCTGCTCTGCCTTCTGCATCTTAATAAGAGGAGGGAAACTAGAAAGGAAGTGAAGGCATGGCAGTCTTTTAGAGGAAGCCGAATAAATGACTGAACACACACCCTGGGGCGGGCATGCCGGGGGGTTTCCAGGAGGTCGGAACAAGCAGGGCCAATCGTGTCAAGACGAAGGCGGCAGACTAAAACAAAACTGACATATCAAAGAAGCCTAGCTTTGTAGAAGGGAATAGAGCAGCCAATACGCTGCATTCAACCACATAGCGTGTTTTTGCTTCAATAAGAGACTACACGACCAAAAACATGACAATTAGCAATTAAAGAGGAAATTTCATCGACTGCAGAGCGACATCTTTATCCAATCAGAAAACAGCTGAAACCATCAAAACATCTGAGCGATCCTGTGGCCTTTGATTCGATCCTTGTTTTCTTTTTGAAGGTAGACAAACTGTAAACCAGCTTCTGCATCAGTTCTTTTTTTTTTTATTTCTTGTACTAATCCTTAAAATATTTAAGAGCACTGTTCAAACTTTACCTTGACACTAGAGCCAAAATTCAATCATTTTCAAAACAAACTGACAAGGCCTTGAGGCAAATTTCACTGATTCCTGCAGATAAATGCTTTGTCTACATGTAGAAACCATAATCTTTGACAAGGTGGATAAACCAGGAATGTGCAGTATAAAGCACTCAGATATTGCTGGATTATAAGAGCACCTAATTTAGTTTTATTTTTAAATTGGCGGGATGAGAGCCAGCGTGTCCTTAAACTTAGTTTACTTGTAATGAGATATCAAAGCTGGGCTGTTTACCGTGTATTTTCTTTCCTTATGATAATGAAGGGAATCCTCTGAGGTGGCTGCCATGCTGACACAGCCTTTAGGTACTTAAACCCAGAAATGAGTGCATTAAGTGCATTTTAATTGACTTATATTTACCCACTGTATTGTCTTTCAAATACAAAAAATAAAAAAGTCTTCTGGCACTCCTTGAAGACTTTAAAAGTAGGTCACTCAGTCTCCTGTGAGTCATAGCTTTTGGCAGGGGACCAAGCAGGGTAGGTATTGGAGAGACAGAGCTCGTGCTGAAAGGGCCAAATAATACACTGATACAATTTCATCATATTTATGAAGACAATAATCAAGTTTGCTTACAGCTTTGTGCGTTTTGTGGTACAATGTGATATTAAGTCAAATTAGATGTCATAGTTTAGGGAATTAAAAGCAGATAACTGGAGTGTTACACAGTTAACGGTATCATAAATTTAAACACACATTTGTGGGCCTCCTGAGAAATATTTAGGCCCAAAGTGCATGCAAACTCCTCTGCAGTCATTTCATCCAACATATCGTTTAGTACAGTGGGCAGATTTCCAACATTGCAGGTGCAGTCTAGTTTCTATACAGAGAAGAGGCCCCTGGGCTCTCTTCCCAGGGCCACAGCCCCTCAGCAGGGTGGCTGGTTTATCAGGTCAGAGCTGGGAATCAGATTCCCAAACAGTGACTTTTTGGAGGTGGTGACTCAGCCTGGTCGAGGCCCAGGCCCACGGTCACCTAAAGGACAACCACATTCTGGGCCAGCTCTGATGTGCACACATCTCATGACCAAAACAGTGAGACTTTCTTAATTACATTGAGCAACTGGCACACACACACCACGTCCCCTCAGCCTCTGAACCCCTCCTCCAGCTAACCTCTCCACCCTCTCATTCATTCACCCTGAGGGAGACGCATGCAGGCCAGAGGAAGTATGACTCATCTGAGTAACAAGACGCATTCTTCTGAATTCTCTACAGACGTGTTGTTTGCTAAGTGAAGAGCACAGGAGAGTGTGGCACAGAAAGAGAGAAAGAAAAAAAAAGTGGGGATTGAGATGAACATAATAGTCAAGAGGATAAGTACGTGTGAGAGGAAGAAAGGATGGATGGGGTGGGAAGAAAAAAAAAAAAAAAAATCGGGCAAGAGTGAGACATCCTTGTGCGGGTTCCCTGGTCCACATACAAATCAACATTTCCTCCAAGTCCACAGAGAGAATCCTTGGCTTTCTTTCGGGGTTTTCTGAATCACAGATGGAGACTCCAAGTACTACATCTTAAGATAATCCATCAGGTTTCACACAGAGAGAGGAGCGACAAATGACGACAAGAGAGAGGATTTGACGTGCAGTTCTGCTGAGCATGCAAAGCCTAACGAGGCATTAGAAAGAAAGATGAAGAAAAAAAAAAGTAGGTAATCATCACACGGACCAACACCACAGCTTCACAAACTTGGCACTTTCGTGTAAAGATTATGAGCCTTACACACCACCACATCACACAGCCTCCATGATCAGTGTCTGAAACCTGTAAACAAATGAAGGAGAAAACCCAGGTCTGATTAACCAACACTGGGCTGTTGACATGTGCTGTGATCTCATGATAAGTGTTCAGTTTCCCGCTAGTTTACTGTCAGCACAGAACGATCTTAAGTGATCTGGCAGTAAACCACATCCTTAACACTGGGGATTTAGTCAAACCTGACCCTCTCTGACTTTCCCTTCTGGGCCTGCACACTGACATTTAAACAAGTCTTTATGGTCACTTCTTTCCTACCCAGTAAACACAGTACAATTATTAAATAAGCCCATGAGGGCTGGCATGATTGCTATTTGCATTCAACACTTCCTTTACCACTTGGTGTTAAAATAATCTTGATAGGAAATCATGATAAAGTTTACGTTGATAACAATATTAAGCTTCAGGCAGTTTTAGTTGATATGGACAGACGTCGCAGTCTAACATGGAAAAGAAATGTTCAGCTGTCAGTAAGTCTGAGATAGAAGAGGGGGGGAAAGAAGTTAAGGGGTGGGACAAAATATCCATTATCGTCCCGACTGTGACAAATTTATCAACTCAGCTGGTGCCAAATGTCAATATTTTAAATGACACAAAAAAGACACGTTAAACAGATTTTCCTGCCAATTTCCCTGACTCCTCATGGTAGTGCTTATGACTTGAATAAAAGCCCCGTTAACACACGTTAATGAGCCAAAGAAGAAGGTGACAGTGAGATTACCAAAGCAGGATAATGTCAGAGCTGAAGCATGATAAAAGGTGAAACTGACACCAAATTGTTTTGAATATAATCATTAAAAAAAAAAAAAACATTTTAGGGGCCTTTTTGAATTATTCCATATCAACCAGTCGTCCTAAAATACATCTATGGAAAAACAAGGAAGTAGCTTCAAGATTATCCCTCCAAACAGCACTGACCTACCAAGAGAAGTGAATTCCTTTTGGCTTAGGGTTTGACCCAACAGTAATAACATCAATGACATCCCTTTTAAATGACCATTAAATACATGTAGACCACATAAGGGAGTTACAGGTAAGGTTTGGGAACGTCTTGTTATCAGATTATCATATCCCAATGAGATGTGAGCGCAGGAACTGTTGCTCCAGATCCAAGACAAATTCCTTACATATGTAAATGTACTTGGCAATACAAACCGATTCGGATTTGTCTGATCTGTCATGAAGCAGCTTTTTCTGGATACTTATGTGCAGACAGATCTTTGTCTTGTAGCCAGTTGTTGCTGCAAACACGTCTAGTATCACATTTTCCCCGTTCAAAACTGAGACAAGGACCCATCTCTGCTATATTTATACTGTGTCTGGATATGCTGCCACTTTACCTGGAAGTGAATTTCCTATTCGCCACATGAGCCACTGTAATGATTAAAACAGATACCAAACGCTCTGAAGAAAGCTCCATACTTATTACTTAGGCAGTGTCAGCTTAGAGAGCTTCTCTTCCTGCACATAGCTCCAAACTCTCCTCAGAGTGTGAATCACATAAGCATATCAATTGCTTCTTGTGAGTTAAGAACAAAAAAAAGCTTATGAGAAAAAGGCTGATACTGTGGGCCTATCAAAACTCAAGGACAAAGTACACAATATGATAAATTATTAAATCCTTCAAGGCACTGAAAAGTCAGGCTAGACTTATTCTTTGAGGACTTGGTTATTCATCAACGCCTGAATAAGTAAAATCTCAAATGACACAGTGGTGTACATTGCATTAACTCTTGTTAACTCCTGTTGAACAGAGGGGATTTGTTGGTCCTGATTTTGATTGCAAATTGTGTGCTCTCCAACCACAGAACATATTTGACTTTGACATAAAATGTCTCTTTATGAACTTTATCTGGTTCCTGGATTTGATCTTAAGATTAGATCAAATTTAGTATTAATAGACATGACCTTAAATGTATTACCTTCTTGCTGCCATGAGGTTAATATGACTCGGAAACCACTGCGCAACACAAGATCCGTAACAGTCCGCAAATCTCCACCCCACCCCACTCTTTTCTCCTACGCTTTCTAAACTTAACCAGCAGGCTCTGCTGTGGGAAGTTACAGTAGTTCCCCCTGAAGAGAGAAGACCCTGATAACTCATATTAGGGAAATAAGTTGCTAAATACTTACACGGATAAAAACATGAGCAAAGCATCTGAGCAAATGTGCCCATGATATTAGGCAGCTGAATTAAACACCACATGCTTCCTACCCCCCCTCACTGATTCATGTCCACATCCAACTCCAACCCGGGACATGGTACGAGCATATACAGGGCTAACAGATTCAACTCAATAGACTAGGAGGAGGTGGGATGTGGAGAACTAGGCTGAGTATTGCTGGATGAATAAAAAATGAAGGTGTAGTGCTTCAGTAAATTTGCTCCCCTCCATCCCGTGGGGGGGGAAGAGACGTTCGTTTGAAAACTGAACTAGTGCTGCATTCCCACATCTACCCGTATCCAGCGAGGGGCTCTTTAAAAATTCATTAATTTACAGCAAAAATAGATTAAAGCACCCAGCTGAGCAAAACCCAAAATTTGGCTCCTGAATAACATTAATGATAAAACATCTCTCTAATGCTCAGGGGGGTTTCGCCTAAAGAAAGAGTGCTGGCTTTTTTTTTTCACCTTACAGCACCTTGAGAATAATTTATTCTCAATCACTACTGGAAAAAAAAAAAACATTTCTAATTGTCATTTTTAATTATTCCTTTCTTACAGATAAAAAAAGAAGCAATGCCAAAAAGACATGCATACACTAATTAAATCCATCCAAGGATCTGCCATTCCCATGATGCCATGCCAATGTCATTCCATTCACGATTTGATTTCTCAGCTACAGAGACTCAATGACAGCTGCTTCAGGCCCCAAAAAGCGCCTATAACTGCAGTTACAGTAATTGCTCTGGCCAGCACTAAATGAGGTTCACTTAAGTGCAATTATCCCCCTCTGATCTCTCACATAAAGAGACTTCTTTAACATCGAGAAGTGGGCTCACACAATGTGACTGCAAACAAGATTCAAATTGGAATCAGGGAGGCATTTCCAGCAGATGATGGCT
>NC_136694.1:20983929-21218929 GCF_947650265.1 Symphodus melops
AATGCAGATATCTCATCTGGACTCAAAGGATTGTTGTTGTGTGTTTTTACAATGGGGGGTTTGTGATTCATATTTCTGCTCTCAGTCTGTAAGACATGCATCGGCTGCACTCTAGGTCATGTCTTTTACAGCTGGCCAGCAAACAACAGCAAAATGTCACTTCCGCTGTCTCTGCCAATTATTCCACAAGTGAATTTCACATATTCGTTTCAACTGTGCAACAGAAAGTACAGTAGAGGGAATAAGCAGAATAAGAATCCATGACAAATGTGATGACTAATTAATTTCTAGACCAAATGCAAAACAAATATTTTCTGGCTTTGCCCACTTTTATTGATCTGACATCAAAACTTAAACAGCGAGTGTTTCGACTGAAGCTGCAAGCACAGATAGTCTGGATCCAGACAGTTAGCTGCACAAAGGCCTGCTATTTAAAGGATGGATGATTAAGAGGCAAACCAGGTCTGAACTTTGATGGGTGCTGACTAACACTTTGGGCATTTTGATAGTTAAACCGAAATGTTTGGCAGCCAGGGTTGGTTTGTTTTGAGGTGAAATGTGTGTCAAGATGTAAGAAACGTTCATATGTGAGAATACATGATAATCAGACAATAAACTGCATTAAAATGTGTCAAATGAAAAAAAATAATAATAACTTTCCCAAGTTAACAACGAGGCGAGCAAAAAAAATGAGTTCAGTCATCCATCCTCTGATAAAGGATGTCAGGATAAAGCAAGGACACTGTTTTGTGTACAGCTGCACGCAAATGCCACAGCTGTTTAGTTTAAAGGCGTTGCATTAACTCATCAGAGTCTGTCCTGTGCGATCACCCGCAGACAGGAGAAACATCAAAGCAATGCCCTGAGACATGCCTTGCACACAGAGACAGGACCAAATATTTAACTGCAACCCCGGTCTGTGCCACCTTAAGGCAACATACAAGGGGTATACCACCACTAGAGGCCATATTAAGGGAGCATAAAAATGCACCTGAAACAGGCTTCTGCACTTGTTGACTGTCCAGCCACATGACGACCCCTGCTCCTTCAAACACAGGTCGGCTTGTTCTTAAGAAAAACAAAACAAAAGGATTACTATTTTCTACAGGAATCTATCAGCCACTCGTGAAACAGACGATTGAAAGACGAGAAAACACACTGCAACAGCTGTGAGTCAAATACCATCAGAGCACGCAGGAAAGCCAAATGACACACACACACACACACACACACTTCATGCTGGACACAACGTCTCACATACCAAACAAGCAAGCTAACAGTGGCTGTTACAGAGCTGCTGGGATAGGTCATTATATCCACCTAATGCGAGTATAACACGCACACATCTAAGCAGTCCTGGCCCAGGAGGAAAAGCACCGACACCGCTCGGCTAAAGTTAGCTGGCTGCCAACACTGGCTAGCTAGCTGTCAAAGTTGCCCTGTCAGTTGTCACCGGTTGCACGGTGGTGCTAGCAGGCTAACGCGAGAGCTGTCAACTTGAGGAGAGTTTATCCAGCGACACGGCCGGGGTGTGTGTTACAAACACTGACCACCGGGAAACACACTACTGGCTCTCTGGGTGAAAAAAAAAAAGACAAAATGTGTCCCTGCACGCCGCGCCACAAGCGACTGGAGAGCCGTGTGTCAGGGCCTGTTCACCGGGCTCAATCCCCACAACTTCAGTACGGCTCACTTCCCCGTTAAAGTCGTCCATTTCGTGGGCCTCAGTTCAACTTCCATGCCCGTGTAGCTCACTTACTCTGGGTGAAAGCTGCTGTGACGGCGCCTCTCCGGTAATCCTGACGGTAGTTTTCAGAGTAACAGCCCCCTTTCCCCCCGTCCTTCAAGCTCCTCTTCTTCAGCTAGCAGGAGGCTCCCCGACAGTGTCCCGTGTTTTTTTTTGTTTTTGACGTTATGGTCCTGTGCAGAAAGCCGCCGTAGCTTCGCCGGTGAGCCTGCGGTGCCGTGGCGTCCCTCTTCAGATTCTCTCCGCCTTCTCCCGTTTGCCTTTCTGTCGGCGGCCGAGCCAACATCCGGGACTCTCCCCCCCCCCCTCTCCCATTTGGGTTAAGTGCCCGGAACTACTTTCACATAAGACGACGCACATGAAGGGTTTTTTTTTTTTACTCTCTCTCGCTCTCTTTCTCTCACTCTTGCTCACCATGCCTGCCGCCACAGAAACTAGAGCGCGGTCATTATGCACAAGCCCACAGTGGAAACAGCACCCACATGTAAACTTTCCTGTCAATCAGTTGATCCGCTTTAATAATAGAATACATACAAACAGTCAGTATCACCACCGTACAATTTAGAGCATATATTAAAAATAATAAACTAGATAAAGAAAGTAAAGGTGGACAGAGGTTATAAGGGGCACATGTGAAACACTGACGAGTCAACGTTTGTAAAAGGTTTATAGATTTAAATGACTGGTTTTACTATAGGGATTTAGGTCTTAATCTTTAAGTAATAAGCTGATTAAAAACAATCCTTTTTGGTTGTCAGATTTTGAAAATCACCATGAGTGTATCCTTATTAACTTTGATAACTTTGCTTTAATGCATGATTATAATCTCTTTTTTTAAGTGGCGTTCTCACTTTTTATAAGCCTTTAAATCTGCAGTTATACATGTTAATACTTTGTTAATACATGGATTATTGGTCCAGACTATTTACACGTTTTTTGCTTTTTTTTCAAGTCTATCTATCTATTTAATCTTTCTTGTAAATTAATTAATTAATCTGTATGGTGAAGTTATTACAGGGAAATGAATACTAAAACATTTTACTTTACAAATGAAATGTGAAAATTCTGTGAATATGTGTTTTTGGGAGCTGTAATTGTCAGTTGGAAAAAAAAATGCTACTGCTTTTAACTCCACTACCAACACTAAACATATTTTAACATACAAGGTTAAAGCGCTGAATGTCTTTTTTTGAAACAAAACATTCCTATATTAAAAATAAATATATTAAATAATATGTATCTCCTGATGGTATAGTTTGTGTTGTTAGCTCATCAGTATTAATTTCAGGGTTTTTTTTATAGCTAACAAAAAACTCCACACAGGGAGCTTTAATGCACATTTTTAATTTGCGGTCCATCTAGAAAAATACTTGACTGTCTCCTATCTCTATATTGTCCAAATCTCACCCTTGTTTTTTTTACACAGAAACTAAACATACACAATGTGTGTGGTGTGGCAATGGTGTAAAAACAAAAAAAGGTCTGTGGTTTTATTTATTATAAATCTCAATCGATTACCCATTCATTCATGCAAACCTCACATACTGTACCATTCACATCAATCAATCATTCATCAATCATTCTTTACTTGCATGGCTCTTTTCATACAGTACATGCAGAACAAAGATCTTAAGATACACAGAATACGGAATAATCAGTTCTTTGTCTTTCCTGTTATTGAACTTAATCATTTACGAGTTAGCTCTCATCTACAGCATGTACAACACTAAAATTTGAATGTTAAAAAATTCTTGTTGTAAAATACCAAAACTACTTTGTTTTGTTTAAAATGGCAAGATTTTGATTTTTTAGAGAAACAACTGTTTTTTCTTTTAAAGTTCATAACTCACCAATGTATACTTCAGTCTGCACATTAAATAAATGTATAAAACTCTGAATGAAATCCCTGAAACAAAACCACCAAGAACGTGACCTCAGTGTCCTTATCTGCTGCCTGAAGCTCACGTTGTCCTTCTTCTGCCTCACTTTAAATAGAGAACAGGTGTGTGTGTGTGTGTGTGTGTGTGTGTGTGTTTGTTTATTATTTCTAAGAAATAAGAAAAGACAATACTTTAAAAAAAAAAAGGTTTTGAAATATGTAATTGTTTAGGTCTTTAAAAAAACATTAAGTAGGTCATTTTAGTTAACTCTTAGGACTCAGGTGTGTCGGCCTAAATAATATATACTTATTGATAAGTAAAAAAAAAAAGCTTTAGTGTAGACAACAATGCTGCAGCGTTTCACATCGTACAAGTTAAACTGGATTTATTAAAGTACATGTAGGCCTGATTTTATACTAGATTTCAAATATTATTTTATTTAGCAGTAGGTGTTTTCTTTTTAACTGACATTTGAATATTTTTGGATTTCATGTATCTTTTTCCTTTTACAATTAAACAACTGGACAGACTACCTTTTTGTCTATACCCCCCAAAAGGTTTGTGTACATTTGAAGTTGCAGTATGTCAGTTAAAGAGTAAAAGCACACGCACAACATATGCAAAGACTTGTGAGGGAACTCAACAGTGACACTTGTATCAAAGAAAGCAGTGAACTTGTTGTGTATTTAGCAGTGCAATAGTGCCTCCTGTTGGTTGGCGAAGAATACTGCTGGTAATAAAAATGGTGAAAAAAAATGTGAACAGCACAGAAGTAATAACAATTAATTAATTAAATAATTGATTTTTAGGAGGAGTCCAGCCACTTTTGTTGCAGTTCTCCGGAGTTCAATTAGGAATATTTTTCTCTCTGTTTCGTCATCCCCTCTACTCTCTTCCTCCTTTTTATCTCAGCTGAGCATCTGTTAAGTGGATTATAGAAATTGAAGCTGTAATTAATGTGCTCTTCAAATTCAAATTCAATTCAAATTCAAAAAACTTTATTTGTTCCCGGGGGACAATTCAGGGCACACAGAGCAGCAAATAACAACAGTGCAACTATACAAAAACATTTAACCTATCAACAAGAATAAAGTGTAAAAGAAGAATAAGTGTCAGGATGTTAATGTGTTAGTACAGGTTAGAATAAGTGTCAGGGTGTTAGTGTGTTAATACAGGTTAGAATCCAGTCACAGAGTTAGATACGAAGAACAGCAGAGAGGAAAGTGTCGAGATGTTAGTACAAGTTAAAAACACACAAGTCACAGTTAGATACAGAGGACAGCGTCAACGTGAGATGTAGAAAGACATGCATGTATCAGATGAAAGCAGACATGTGAACAGGTGTATATGATGTAAACATGCAGTAGACTGTTGAAACAGGTATAAACAGAACTGTAGTGCAGAAAAAGATATAAGTGTCCGCTAATACATAGCATGCTGTCGCTTGTGTTGAATTATTATTTTTTGGAGCATGTTATAAACTTGCAAAAAAAACCAAAAAAAAAATAGTATAAAGTCTCCAGTAAACATGAAAGGTTATGAAGTGTGTCCTCTGCTCACTAT
Organism: Symphodus melops; assembly: GCF_947650265.1. Lineage (NCBI taxonomy): Eukaryota > Metazoa > Chordata > Actinopteri > Labriformes > Labridae > Symphodus > Symphodus melops. The sequence continues at coordinate 20,989,120 of NC_136694.1, forward strand.
TCTCAAAATATGTTTGAGTGAATATGTACCATACAATGGATGGAATGGACTGGATTAAAAGTAAAAGTAATTCAGTAATTCAGTGAATGTGAGTGCCTTAATCCTTCTACAACAAAAGCCAAAACTCATTCTGTCTGTAGATTTAAAAAAACAAAAAAACTCAATCTGTTAATATGAGAAGGAATCTCTCAAACTCTACAAAGATGTTCAATCCAATCATTTTTATTTTGTTCATATATAGCTATAGATCGTTTCCAAATGTATTTCATAACTACTGATAAAGTTAGAAAAAATCATCAGACAGGACATGAAATCATGCAGTCCTAAAGTAAAAAAGGTAACAGTTCAAAAGAGGTCATAGAAGACTGTAAAAAAAAGATGAGTAAAGTCGTTAGTCTGACACCTTGAATCATCTGAAAGTGAGAAAGTAGCGTGAATGACGAACTGCTTCTCGTATGAACTGTGATACTGATACGATACCATGTATCACCGCTGGGGGCGCTGGCGGCTCTTCCTCTGCATTTATAAAGACCAGTGAACAAGCTCAGTAGTATCAGGAAGTGTAGAAGTTGTTGCTGTACAGGAGGAGAACCTTGAAATATAAAGTAAGTCCTTTAACTGTTTTTATCTACTGTGATCAATGAATAGTGTTTATTCTTTGTTGATGACAATGACTCTATGGCAAATTGTGTCAAAAAGCAGGTAACTGTACGTCGAGGGTTTTTTTTTTTTTTTTTAATTGCAGGATATTGAAGACTCAACTGTCTGTATTGCAGAATTTAGGTGGTTAATAAAATAATAAATATCATGTAAAGTTACATAAAGTGACTGGGGTCATTTGAATTAATCTCTGGGAGTATATAGAGTCAATGGTTCAGCAACTCCAAGTTTCATGGTAAACATATTAATGTTTATTCAGTGTATTATACACCACCCTCTAATTCATTCATTGTTTCCCCACTGGATTATGATTGTTTTCTAATCCCACTGAAATTCAACAAATGAGCCTAAGCCAAATATTTCTGTGTTCCTACTAAGACAAATACTCTGTGGGAAAATAATGTGTTGGGCAGGCATTTAATAGTTTGTGACTCTCAGAAACTTTTCTAAATGTTTTGACCAGAAAAAAGAATTACTGTGTTATGATCTTTATTTTTAGTTAAGGCTCACACAGTTTAAGGCAGGTGTGGAGTGAACAAACGATCGGAGGAAATTAAAATAAGTTTGCACATTAACACTCAGATTTTATTTTCTTGCAGCTTGCTGTCCTTCCTGCGTTTGTTCCTGCAGCTGTAGATTTAGCTATCGTAGCTGTAGGGAGCCTGTTTGTCTTGAACATCTTTATAATATTATTATAGTTTGTTCAGAGTTTGATAGATATGACCATCTGCTGACAGCAGACTCTGTGATGATTGTGATTAAATTAAAATAATTTAATGAATCAATTAATTAATCAATTGAAGCAAACCCTGCCCCCATTTTATGTGAACTCTGAAGCTCTGGGTTTACCTGTCAGGTTGATCACCAGCTTTGTATGACTCTTGTGTTTGATTAAGTGAATCCAGATAACCCAAAGAGACCCTTGGTATATTTAACTCACTGTGTAGTACAGGCCCCAGGTCTTCCTGTTACTTTTTAAAGATATTATCTACAGAGACCCAACATTGTTCCACTATGAGCTAAACGCCTCACAGCATTTATTAAAGTAGCAGTGGAAAACATTTTTTTCCTTCTTACAGGCACAACCTTCTGTTGAACAGCCATCTGCTGTGACTGTGTTAGGCCTGGGGATTGGGATAGAGGGAGCTGCAGATGAATAAAGACAAACAAAGCAACAATAAAACAAAGAAAATCTAATGTTGTATAGTTACCATGCCAGTATTAATTGTGAAAGTATGTATGGTCTTAGCAGTAACAACAAAGTAGTGACTGAGCTTTCAAATTAACAACTATGATTATAGTAAAATGGAAAAACTGATCATAATAACATAAGAGCATTTGAAGTTGAATAACAGTTAGTTGTTAGTATTGGAGTTATACAGCAGCAGTATTACTAAGAAAAACTGAAAATGTAACTTTCCATTGTGTAGTTGAGATTTTTGAATCTGATACGAGTCTCCTGAGCTTGATAAAAATAGCAAAAAAAAACCCTTCCTATAATCATGTGAGTAAGCATGTTGCTCATGAACCCTCGTCAATGTTTTTTATAGGGATGTAACGACTCACTGAATCTTCTTTCCTTGTGATGCCCGCTCTGATCAGGTGATGACTGAACCCAGAATTTCTTCCATTGACGGGAAGTTGGCTGAAGAATTTGCTGTTCCCTCCCACGTGGAGGAGGTCAAAGAGAAGATGACAGCTTTCGCCACACATCATGCTGCAGCGGGACGCAGGGTGGTTCTCATCACATCAGGAGGCACCAAAGTGCCTCTCGAGTCCCGCACCGTTCGCTTCCTGGATAACTTCAGCAGCGGCAGACGAGGATCCTGCTCAGCAGAGTATTTCATAGACTCGGGCTACGCCGTCATCTTCCTCCACAGACATCGCTCCCTCTACCCGTACACGCGCATGTTTTCAACCATGAACATGTTGGAGGCCCTGACGTTCAGAAGTGGAGAGGGAGGGTCTCGTGACTCTGGTGAGGTGGTGGTTAACCAGCAGGTGCTTCCTAACATTGCCAAAGTGCTGAAGAGATACCAGGAAGTGAAAGAAGGCAGTCTTCTCTTGCCCATTGAGTTCAGCACTCTGTCCGAGTATCTGCACCTTCTCAAAGCAGCAGCTCAAGCTCTCAACACAATAGGTACAAAACAACAGAGGTGTTCCAAGTAATGTTTTTGCTCTGATCTGCCATGTTTATAACTTGTTTTTTTACATTTTTTATTCTGCACCTAGGATCCAAGGCCATGTTTTACTTGGCTGCAGCTGTGTCTGACTTCTATATCCCAGCATCCGAGATGCCTGAGCACAAAATCCAGTCTTCCAACGGACCTCTTCAAGTAAGTGAAATCCCAACAAAAAAAAAACAATCTACTTTATATGCAATATTTTTAATGTCACTTTTAGCAGTGCAAGGGTTATTGCTCTAAGGAAGGGAATGTTAGTTGAAACAGCGGTGATGTCATCATTTTGGTCAACAACTACATCATTGTAGTCAATTAAATTCAAAAAACTTTTCATAAACTCCTCATTTGTCCCTCGGGTGCAATTCAAACATGCCAGAAACATTCAAAAATGCACTAAATACATGCAGAATCTATTATATCACAAACTCAAAGAGCTGTTTGCATTGCTTAAGACTCTTAGCCTCGTTATTAATGAGAACATAAACTGTGTTGTCCCCTGTAGCTCAGCCTGAACATGGTCCCAAAGATCCTGTCCCCCCTGGTTAAAGACTGGGCACCTCAGGCTTTCGTCATATCATTTAAGCTGGAGACAGACGCCACCATCCTGCTGGACAAGGCTCGACGGGCGCTGGACACCTACAGGCACCAGGCGGTGGTGGCTAACGTTCTGGACTCTAGAAGGGGTTATGTGGTGGTGGTGACCCGCGAGACTCAGGCGGAGCTGATCCTCTCAGAACAAGACGAGAGGAATGAGGTAGACATAGAGGAGAAGATAGTCAGCAACCTGACTCTGGCACACAACAAGTTTATAAGCCAACAACTTTAGTTCTCTGCGCTGCATGTTTGAGTCAACCACACAGCATTAGTAGTCTGCTCTCGTCTGATCCTGTACTTGACTTAACTCATACTAACAACTTGTGTTGCTGAGATGTTACTGTATTGCAGTAACATCTATGTTGTCGGGCTGAATGATCTTAGTTATCAGCAGAACTGTACCGTGCCTTCCCTTGTCATGTTATTGTTCTCTCAAAATGGACCTCAGAGATGTCTATAATATATATCTGTCTATATATATATATATATATAAATAAATAAAAGGCTGTCTGTACAGAGACATTGTGAAATTAGAAGGTTGTAAAATGTTTATTCACATTTTTTTAAATTTACATCTGACAGTTGATTCATTCAGTTATATGCTTTACTAAATGAATCACCAATAAACATTGAAAAGTACAATCCAATAGTGTTTCTTCAGTCCCATTGATACAATTGGCAGCATATTTTGGATTCTCTCTCCGTTACTTAAGTTTGACGCTCTTCTTGACGCCGGCACGAATACCAGACTGCTCTCCGCTGTATCTCGTCTCTTCCCTGCGAACCTCCCGGACCTGAAGAACAACATGATCATGTCAATCGTGGAAGTTGTCTGCATTACTCTAAATTAAAAAATTAAAAAAATGGAAAGGCCAGGAAACATGTTCCTTTCGTTGAATACAAACCTGGCCCTTTCTGCGGATTTTGGCTCGTCTGAACTTCTCTCTGTGCTTGACTCTGGGATTACGGTCGGTCTTCTTCCTCTTTGGTGTGAGCCCTTTGTTCTTCGCCATCTGTAAAAAAAAAATAAAGAGAGACATAGAATTAAAAACGACATGGTAACAAAGGCTAGCAGTGGATTCATGGAGTGAATCTAGAGTTAGAATAGAACCATATAATAAAATGTATTAATCTATGTGCAAGGATGCATATAGATATTACACAGTCAATCACCTGGTAAGTTATTCTTCTCTTAGCATCTGGATCTGGTTCCTCTACTTCTTCTTCTTCCTCGTTCTCCGCCAACCTGTTACAAAAATGACACGTTATCGACCCCTGTTTTAATTCTGTCCTAACCACTAATAAAGACTCCAATTATACATACTCCTCCGCTTCTGGTCCACTGCGCTTCCTCTTCATTCGCTGCTCAACTTCTCTGTAGAAACGTAAAGCCGCCTCCTCGTCCAGGTCAGAGTCTGACTCCTCCTCTACCTCAGATAGAGCTTCTTCAGAATCCTGCATACACAAAGCACTTATTACCATCCAAGATCCATAAGTAAACTCCTCACTTAAATCTGTGAATCCAAATGAAACAAAAATCCTCAAATCTCACCTTTTTATTCTTCATGGAAACTTGGCTCTTCTTTCCCTTTGCTGCTCGGCTGGTAGCCTTCTCTTTCTCCTGACCGGCTAAGAGCTGCTGATACTGCGGTGCAAGCCGAGCATCTACAGAGCCCAGCTTATTGATGAGCTGCAGTATTTAAAAAAGTCCATTAGACAATGAGACATTTTTAATGAATGTGGACATGTAGGTATATCATATTTCAGATGAATGAGTTGGAGTTAAAAATAAATAAAAAATAAAACAAAGGATGGTAATGCAAAGACGTTATGTCAAAGACTAGACTTACATTTCTGTAGGTGAGCAGTCTTTCAATCACAGGATGGTTATGAGCAGGGAGCCGTTTTGCTTTCAGCACTAGGTAGAAGCTGATATTTGTGCAGTAACTGCGAGACAGAAGAATGATCAGTCAGTCAATGATGGACTTTGATCTCATTCGCTATAAGTAAATACCGTTTGAATACAACTTACTTGAGATAAAGTTGCTGTTTGGTCTTGAGGTAGTCAGCGCCCTTTGGAAGGACAAAAAGAGAAAAAGCTCTTAAGATTCACATTCTGGTGTGCTTTATCTACACAACGGGTCCGAGTTGTTCTGGTGCGTCAAAACACACAACCACACTTTGATCTACAAAAAAACAGAACAGCCCTGAACATCAAGTTTCTACAGGATTCACTCTACAGCCAGAGAGAGAGGAAAACGAAAACAAATAATCTGCAAGTGATTTAACAGCTATTGTGATTACACTCAAGTCAAGATCATCATAGTAATGATAGTTTTCAAAATGGATATGTAATGCCTAAAAGTGCGAGTGATGGTTCAAACAGTCCTAAGATGAGCAGGCTTCTAATTTGATCTATTCTTCATCTGTTCACTGAGGCTACAGCTGCTTCACATTCACCCTGTTCACTTCGGACTTCTGTTACAACTCGGGGAGCTGCCACCTGCAGAAGTTCTCCGATGACACAGCCATCGTGGGGAGTGACATCAATATCATTAATGATAATAATAATTTAATAATCATTAACACTGTGTGTTTTAAATCTGATCTGTCTTTCCACAAGTAAAAGTGTACATAGTGTTTATACCTTGTATTATTTAATTCTATTGCATTTTTTCTCCCTTTATTTAATGAATGTAAACTTGTTCATAGTACTTTTTCTGCAATTGACAGCGTTTATATTTCCTGTTTTTGAGCGGCTGTATCAACCAAATTTCCCCCATTGGGGGATCAATAAAGTTTATCCTTAAACTCTGGTGACAATTTCTCAAGTAGAGGTGAAGCTATATGCACTCACCTTGCCTGGTGGGATCTTCCCATCCTCGACCATCTGTACCAGGGGCTGCAATTCATCCTTCAGTTCACTGAGCTGCAAACATCATGCATCAGCACATTTCATTTACACCAGTTCAGTATTAGAATGTATAAAAATAGCAAATAAAAGTATTTTTAAAAAAAGATTTTCAAACATTAAAGCTCCATGTTTAATTCAAACCAGCAAATATCACATCTTGAATCAGAGACCAACATTAGGAATGTTCCTGAGTACGTCAACAAGCTGAGAGATGGTCTCCAACTGGCTTGTTCTCTGGCTAAAGAGGCCCTGTCCTTTTCTCAAGCAACTATCGTCATAAAGATTGGGACAGTGGCAACAAAACAGGAATTGTTGTAAAATGTAAAAAAAAAACCACTCCTATTTGAACCTCTTCAAAAGTCATTAGGTCAACTGGGAACAGGTTAGGATCATGTTTGGATTTTAAAACAGCATCCAGAAGAGGCCAAGTTCAATTTGAAGATAAGCAGTTGTGCAAAAATTAAAGGAAAATGTTTCTCAGTTTCAAATGTTTTTAAGTTGACTGTACTATTTAATTATAAATATGGGGTAGCGATGTTTTGCAAAGCATCATATTCTTGTATAGGTTACCTTTTTTTTAGGAAATGAGGTTTTAAAAAGGGGGGGAGTTTGTTTTGTTTGTTTCTGTTACATGCTAGTTTTACCTTTGCCTTGAAGTCCTGAATAAGCTCGAGCAGCTCTGGTGACTCCTTCTTCAGAAGTTTCATCTTTTCCTTCTGGGACATTTGCTTCAGGTCTTTCACGATCCTCTCCTCCTTTTCTACGGCCTTGTTTTCATCCTTTTCCTCAACAGCAAACTCCTGCATGCAAACGGACGCATCAGATAAATAGTAAATCCTTTGTAATACCATTATGTGCGACATATAGAAAGATAACTGCAGGACAATTTAAACAAACCTGAAAAAGGCTTAAATCATAATCCTCCTCGCTCAGGTTCTCAGCCAAACGGTTTTGGATTTTTTTCGCCTCTTCTTCCTCTTCTTCTTCCTCAGCTTCCAGGTCTTCCTTGGATTTCCCCTCTATAATGACAGTTTACAGATTGGAATCATAAGCTCCATGTAAAATAAATAATCCCAAATATCATCTTTGCTGTAGATGAAGATACTTACTCGGGGTTATATAGTCAGTGTCATAGAACATCTTCTTCTTGGTGCCCCATGCCATTTCATTAGGAAGATCTGTGGAAAAAAACCTTAAAATTAAATATGCTAGTAGCGAGACAACAGATCAAATCCTTGACATAAACAGTGATTTTATCTTCACCCTCTTCTTTTTTCCCCTCGAGATCGCTCTCCATGTCCGTCCCCCCTTCCTCTCCATCCTCCTCTGACTCAGATTCATCCAGGGCCATCACTTCCTCCTGTAAAACCAGCTTCAATTGTTTTACTCCACCTTTAATAACATTCTGGCCTTAAATTAAAAAAAAAATACGAAATCACCATCACCTCGCTATCCAGTTCCTCCACATCGCTCTCCATCTGAACACCACTGGCCAGAAGTTTCTGTGATGAATGGACCGCAGTAAAAAATAAATACAAATTGAAAAAGGTAATAGAACATAAAATCACATCATTTAAAAATAAAAAACTAATGACGAGAACTTACAGCAATCTTCTCATCGTGAAACTCGTCAATTTTGTCCTTCGTGTACTTAGAAGATCTCTGAAAACAAGAGGTGTTTGAATTTGACTTTTGAGACAGTAGAGTTATATTATTACATTTAGTGGATTTTTTTTCAGTTTTGCATTCATTTTAAAATTTAAATTCACCTGTATTCAGACATCTTACACGTCAAAACTTTAGATTAATAACTTTATACTCAGATTAACCATCGTCACATGCATATACTAAAAGGTAAAAGTGTCAGTACGTGTTAACAGCATCTCTCTCACCTTGTCAGGGACAGGCATGTCCTTGTACGCTTCAGGATCATTTTCTCCATATCGCTGAGTTTGTTTAGACTTTGGTGCCTTTATAAGTCTGAACAATTACGAAAAACATAAACAGATGTGCTTTAAACGTTATACATCTTTTGATTATCAGGTGACGTCGTGCAGATTCCCATGGAGACGTGAGGATTTCCGGGTTATGCTTATACATTAAATAGACCTAAAATCTATATAGCATGTGCCTTTAACTGTTAATGACCACAAGACAGTGCACATGTACTAATGTAATAGTCCCATTCGATGATGTGAACACGCACACTCACCTTTTTGCTCGGACCATGGTGGCAGCGAAGAAACCTGCTCGCGAGCACACTGAACTGGACGCCCCGACGATACGCCGAAACGGGTTTAACTGTCAGTGTGGAAAAGTAAGGTTATAAAAATAAAATCAAGGAAAACTATTCAGAGTTAAGTGACTTGTTTAGAGGTTTCCTTCAGCGCCATGTGCTTCCTTGAATACTTCTTCTCTGTCTTTGATCACGGTCTACTGAGGAAAGAGAAGTTCTCACACCGCCACCTAGTGTACGGGAGGGCCTACCTCCAGGTCCAAGACAACACAAAATAGACGACAGCACGGAAGATAAATACTTTATAACACAGAACATATATACTTGGAAAAATAGCTATATTCAACACTATTTTGGAATGTGTCCAGCTATTTTTTCTATACAGTGAACAAATGGCCAGTATTTTCTCTGTGTATTGTCTTAACTAGCAGGGTGGTTGAGGAGAAATGACAGAACTGAGACGTTACGATCGTTGATGTGATATTCACATTGCCTCAAGTTTATCTGATGGCGTTGGGAACTTGGTGCAGAATGAGCACCTTGATCTTGCTGCTTTTTCGGCTTTTTTGACAGTAAAAGACAGTCAAAGTACTATTGTAAAATTTATGGAATTTATTTGGCCATCATCATGAACACATCAACAACACAGTTAAAAAAAAAATCAGAGTTTGTATACAATATATTTAAAAAATGTAAAAGTAAAAATATAAAGTTTGTTTTATTGCACTTATAGATGTATTGTTTTATGATATCAAACTAAATGAGGATAAAAATGTTAAAGGCCTAACCAAGAACTCATCTATGTTAAAAAAGGAAAAAAAACGAGACATTAATTTTTCTTTTTTCTTTGATGTAACATCCCAGCTGATTTCCTCTTTCTGTATGATGCAACAGCAAATACAAATCAATTGTTTTTACATTTTAAGAGCAATTTCCTCAATATGTAATTTTGTAAGTAAACAACATACAAGTGTCAATCTCAATTCTAGGTGTTTTTTCTTGTATTTCTTCTTCTAGCTGGGTAAATTGGTTTTATATAAAACAAGTTAATAACAGCAAGTTATTTTAAAACTTTTTTTAGATGAGCAGCATTTACAGAACAATTTGAGTCATTTAAATATATTGTTAAAATAAAGCATGTAAACGGACACATTTTGAATTGCAAAGGGTGACAGCAAATTTAGTGGAACAACAAATCAACAGACGACAAAAACCAGAACACATCCTATTATTAACAATGTTTTAAAAGTCACTGTCTGTTTTAGGCTGTTTTTAAATTACACCTTGGAAGTTATAAGTATCCACCTCTGGCAGCCAGATTTCCTTAACAAAGATGTTGACGATGTTACACTCGTTACAATTCATGTTCTTATTTCTTACTGCTCATTCCTGTTCACTTTTCATCTCTGCAAGTGACCTCCTCCAGTCCATATTGAGGGCATAACTGGAGCTGCGAGGCCTCTCTCTTGGTAGAAAGTTTTTCGGAGTCCTGTATAATAAAGGTTTCAAGTCATCGCTCCTCTTCTTCATCAGGGAGGAAGCTAGTGTCGTGTGACCCGGGTCAAAGCACTGTCAAGGAAACAGAGGTTTATAGCACAAAAGTATATTAAAGTCCCTCTCAGGCTTCTCACTTTAAATTACTATTACCGTACTCCTCATAGATGTGTCCATATATTAATTCAAAGGAAAATAAATTATTTTTTATTGATTTGCTAATTAAAGAATGTAAGATACGTTCTCTTTTCAATGCCTTCAAAACACCAATTCATATAAGTTTCCAAAAGTTCAAAAGACTGTGAACTGACTGTTTTCTAACTGCCTTGCTTTTCTTCATTATTAAAATATTTGTGTTGTTCTTCGGCTTTAGAGAACTGAAAAGAAACATTTCCATGAACTCTAAATGTCTTTGTTTTCAAGTAGTGTCTGTCCTCCATTCCCCTGTTCTTTACAAGTACATTGAGAAAGATAAACACTTACACTGGCCTTGAGCCGAGGCGCCGGGGCTCCTCTCTCATCATTATTTGTATCCGTGTTGTGTACACTCAGATCCATCATGGACCGGCTCATCTCTGACACGGCACCCTTTGTTCCTCTACTGAGCCGACCTGAAGAGCTCGTCTGAAGCCTCTTCATAATGTCACTTAGTGAGCTGAAGCTCTCAGCCTGTGGCACCCTCAGTATTAAAGGTTTCTGTGAGTAGGAGAGGAATACATCGCAGTTTGTGTATCAAAGTTAAATTGAGTGGTTTGAAAGCAAAGGTCAGTGTCTTACTCTGGAGGATGGGGTGTTCTCCACTTCGGAACTTTTTCCGTTTGCACCGCTCTCATCTTCCAAAATGGACTCCTTCCTTAAGCGCTCTCTTCTCTGAGTAGCTGAAGGTGTCACCATCAGGTGTGCTGGCCCTTTTGCTTTTTCATCAAGTCTGGTTTTGTCGTATGAGTTTGAGTTCTTCTCTGCAGAGAATTTCCTGGAAAGGCCTTTCTCTGTTTCTCGTTCCACCCTGCAGAAGAAAAACTACATTTAGTTTTGGATGTAATAGCTATGTTTGAAAGCTGTGTGTTGCTATGAAAATAATCAGCATCCCTAGAAGGTTTGGTAAAAACATTTGAAAAAGGCAAGAGCCAATACTCTTGATCATGTATTCATTCAGAACATGCTTGAAGACTCACCTGAAAGATGATGATTTATCAGGCATATTGTTTGTCACAGGGGAGGTAATGTTGTTGACTCTGTCAAGTGCAAAAAGACAGGTTAACAAAAAATAAAAATCACATAATAATAACGATAGCTTGAATTAATATAGCGCCTTTCAAGAAACGCAAGGACACCTAAAAAAGTACACAACATTTTGTCCAAAATAGAAATAGAAATCAAAGACTGTGTCATTTTAGTAGGTGTATTACAATACAGAAGTACTACAAACTTTATTATACAGCATAGCATTAGTGTGTCAGTCTCATGTCCAATTTTTCCAGGGATTCTGCTGTGACATGTTATTCATAGAATTTCAATTCCAATACTTCCTGTCAATGGCATTCTTCATTATGTAAAGTCTGACTAGTATGTAAGAACACGTACTTTGATAGGAAATGAGAAACAAGATTTACGATCATATTGTTTTCACAGATTAACAAAAGCCAAATTGCCATCAGACACTATGGCAGTTTGTTTAAGGGATTACATCATGGCTGATATGTTATTTCTCTTTTACCCTCCCCACTGGCTGTTTTCCAGCATACGGCCAAATACCCCAGAAACATCAGTGAACATATGGATACAAACACAGTTCTATCAGTGCCTGGGTTTAACCTGGCAGATACAGCTAACCCCCAGATACAGAAGCAACAGTCTCTGGTTTGAGTCCAACTCTCCGTCGAACAAGAGCTTTTTGACTAGGATGGCCAGCGCCCTGACCTACCCTGCCCACCTTCTTATCTGGCTCCAATTCATGAATTAGTTTCCCATCATCTATACTAGAGTCTATCCATTTTTACATGCCAGCTTAACTCTGTCTTGTTACCTCCACTTTTTCTTTTACAACTTCCATTATTTTTCCTTACAGTTTTCCTGTATGACTACCTTAAACTAAAAGGTACCAACTAACATCTGCACTAGGGTCCTCCCTTCCTGCCTGTATTATTAAATCTGAGACAGAGATTCAAAATGTTGTGCATTGCCTACAGATTCAGTTATTACTCGCCAACAACATCTCTGATAAGTTCATTAAATGTACAACCTACCTTTTCTCATCCACAAATTGGTCTCCGTTGTTAATAAAATGGTCCACAATGGGTTTGCCGGCAAACAGCATATTGTTCTGCATTGTTATCTCCTCAACCAAAATCTCCTCATGTTGATCAAAAGGGCTGTCGGGGAAGGACTTTCTCTGAATAACCCCCATGGCTTCCCAGTCCAGGAGGGAATCAGCAGGTGGGGAAGGGGGGCTTGTTATGTCACGCTCCCAAGAGAGCTGTTTTTGAAGTCTGTGATGTGAGAAGTCTTTGAGCTGATGGGTCACATCTACGTGAGTTCCTGCAGCCCTCCATATGTCTGAAACAGGAAGGGAAGCAGCAAAAAGGATCCTGAACTCTCTGTCAAATGAGTCGATGACAGGGCCTTGCAGGACAGTGATGAGCTGTCGGTGCAGGTGGGCGTCAGTCCATGTGAGGCTACAGAGAACAGAGACAGCTTGTTACTTTGCTTAAAGTGTGTAAAAGAATGAGTGAAAAGGTATAACTGCTCACCTGTAGCTCCCATGAATCACTGTTTCTAAATCCACCAGGAGAAACTTGTCTTTCATTTCCCCAACCACCATTCTTCCTGCCCTTGAACAGAAGGTTTTCCCTCCAAGTACACGAACCTGCATATTCTGCCAAAACACAAACTCAAATTAAAATCCCAAATTTGATGAATAACATTTAAATATGTTCATTGTTGATGCAATGTAGCCAAATTGACAACTACGTTTTGAACCAGAAAGAAATATTTCCTGTCAAATACACATTTATATATGATAAAATAGATAAACGACAAACGCGATTTTACAGAGTTCTGTGAGATTTAGGCCTGTAGCACAATATGCTAAATGCCAATGATAGCATGCTAACATTTCCACAATTACAACACTGTTAAAGTCATAATCTCCAATCACTCAGAATCACCACACCTGACCTCCATCACACCTGTGTAAGCCACATCCCCACACCTCCAGCCCCCTCTTTTTTCCTCCAAACCAAACCTTGTTGGCAGAAGAAGAAAGGGACCAAACCTTTTGTATATACCTTTAACCAGGAAATTGGATGCATTATTGATAATAGTTTGATTTACCAGAGATAACAATTTAATGTTGATTATTCTGTTTGTTTTGTATTATAATTTATTAACTTTAATGTTTTCACTTCTTTATTATTTGTGATAGAAAAAAAATCATCCACATCCACCCGGTCATCAAATAAACACCTTAAAACCAAGCAGCATTGGACCCTGTGTTTCAATGTGTGAGGTACTACACAAAATAAGAGAAACTTTGACCTGGCAGTGTCAATAAATAGTAGGTCAGAGGATAACAAAACTCAGAGAGATTCATCCTCTAAGATGGGGGTTCCAAAACTTCCCAGCCTGCAACCCCCAATATAATCTTGCTAGTGACGGCCGGGAGACCCCCATTGTCCCTGGAGGTGCTGAAAACAACTGACATTGCACACAGCACACCTTTAGGCCTCTCCAAACACTGGCATTAGAACACCACACAATAGACCAAACACCATCATATTTATGTATATATATATCTTAAAAGAAATGGGTGAAATATGCAATTTTAAAATCCGATGCCATTTCATTTAAAACAAAAAAACGTAGTAATTTCAGTCAAGACCAAAGTGTCAGATTTTAAAACCAGCCACACTGGTTGTATGACTAAATCATCTTAAACTTGTGTAAATGTGCATCAGATTACAGCCATGGTATGCCAATATAATAAATATGTCTTAAATTGTCTGATGGTTCGAAACAATTTGATCCCTAATCATAAACGGAATATGAACCCTAATCAATCATCATTCATCTTTTTCTCTGATTTGCATATACTGTACACTCCTGAATTCATGAAAAAGGTTTATTTTCAGTAGGTCGTCAATATCAGGCAGACTTTTCATCTCCTGTTAACAAACACAGATAACACTGAATGCTGTGCAACCAGTTAAACTTTGTGTTGCTCAACGTATGTCTTACATTCCTTACATACCACTGGCAAAGTGAAAAGACACTCTTGCAGTTTACGAGATACCTCTAGAGAGTACAAATGCAGTGTCTCAGGTTTTTATTATGGGTGATACTGCACTCGCTTCCAATGACACAATACATATTTAATTGTTCTGATAAAAGGTTGGTGATTGATTGGCAAAAGAAATCTTGTTTTTTTTTATTGGCATTATAAAATTAAAACAGAAGATGCTGCGAGGTGTGTGCTGATTTTTCCGAGGTGACTCACCGGATGACGGAGCCTGTTGAGTGTGAAGTTCTCCTGAATGGACCTTTGGTTCAGGATGATGTAAACAGGGACACCCCGTGAGGCAGCATTGTGTAAATCCCCAATTATTGCTCCATCTGTCAATCTGTCTGTCACGATGGCAATTACCTGCAATATTTAAAAGAAGTCACTTAGCTCGTCACACAAGTGAACAGACTTTTTAGAACTGTCCTGTCTCTAAATGAAATGTAATTTTCCCTGAGGATAAAAACACGGAAGTGATGCAATTCTTTGAGTGAAAAACTGAATAAGAATCAAAGACATATTAGTGAAAATGTATCAAAACACACTGTTGCGTTTGCCTTTGAGCTCCATGTTAAAATTGTAGCTGCTGCAAGTATCTTTCAATTTTTTACATTTAAAATGGCAAAGTTCTTCATGGGTTTTGGTTTATTATATGTTTTTCCATGTAAAAATCTATATTAAGAAGAAGTGATGATCCAAATATAGCCTTTTATGTAATAATGTCAAAATAAAAACAACCAGTAGCCCATATTCTAACTGATCTGCTATGTCCTATATAAAAGAAGTAACACATCATTCAAAATGAATAAATCCGGATCATATTGACATACTTGGTTGGCTTTCTGTAGGTGCCGTCTAATGACTTCTCTGACAGGAGGTTCTCCCTCAGCAGGAGGACTGGTGTGGACTGTAATACTTCCCTTTGGAACCCAGGGGCATTTCTCAGGCCAGCCCAGCTCCAGATCTGCAGGTGGTATGTCCGAGTGGGAAGGGAAGTACGTTGAACAGTAGTCCTTTGTGTCTGAACTGCCTTCTTCTCCATTCTCGAACCTTTGCACCTGGGGTGGATTGAAGTTATAGTCCTGAGCCCAGGTTGTTATCTGGCTGACCTCTTCAGGTGAGAGGAAGCAGCCAGAGCGCTCTGTGCCGATGGAGCTGTAAAAGGCCTCTGGTCCTGCGCTTATGAGTCTCTCTACTGCTTGACGCTCCTTCTCACAGTGGAGGAACTCAGGAGAAGACTCATTGACAGGCAGGAACATTACATCCTCATCAAGGCTCTGCTCATGGGAGTTTGACATGACTGCAGCCCTGGTAAGTCTCTGGGAATAAGTGCTGTCTCAAAGGTCCAACAACTGATCGGTCCAATTGTGTGAAAACAAGACTGTTCCACGCCGACTTAAGTCACTCTTCAGTCTTTTAAAAGTGAGTCTTTCATTCATCTTCATTAGAGACAGCAACAGTATATCCAGAACACATGTGATATTGATGATAAGTTTACCTCTACTCCTTACTCAAATACAGAGCGTTCAAGGTTCACAAGTTCAGTCCCAAGCCCATTACATGTTCCACTGGAACTTCTTTCTTGTAAAACAAAAAGGTAGAGTATGAAAATAAGTGAAGGTGATCAAGTGTTTAATCACAGAAATTACCCTTATTATTAAAAAAAACTCACCTTCTTCTTGGCAGCATGTATCTTGCCTCTCAGGCTCCAGTAATACTGATAGTCTCTCAGGTTCTGTCGCTGTTCATTTGTTTCCTCCCCTTCATGTCACTTCACTCCTCTTAACTCTTCCACTCCTTCTTACTGACAGATTCCAGAAATACTGAGCAGCTGACGGATTGTTTACCTGATCATAAACTTACCCCCCAACACATCTGAGACTTACATAGCTGCAGCATTTAAATTCAATCAAGGTCTCTGATATCCATGTTTTTAGTTTATTCCCAAATGTGTGTGAGATTTGTAACAAATAACATTGTTTGATTTTCACTTTATTCTACAGGCTGTTCACCTCACTTCACAATTTTCTTTTAGGACTAGTCTAGCCAGACAGGTAAGTTTGCCAGAGTAACACGTCATGCTGTGTCTGACTTCCTCAGGTGCAATCTTCAGCTTCTTTTTATTTTCTTTGAATATACTTTTGTTTGTGATTCTAGGCATAAGGAGTAAGACAGACCAGTTGGTTGAAACGGAGTGAGCAGACCTTAGCAATGTAAGCAATGAATACCACCAGAACAATGGGTTCTTAAAAGACAAAAATGGCACACCCTTATGCAACCACAGTGTGATGTCAGAGGATTGTACCTACACTCTGTTACACCGTAAGCACATAATACAAAATAAGATGGGCAAAGATTTAGCCCTTTATATTTCAAAAAGGGACAACAATCATTGTGTTGCTTTTATTTAATAAAAAAGAAATATATATACACATATAACACTTCCCATTGTCCATCCATAATCACAATAATCTATCAAACAACCAGCTATACATTAACATTATCTCAGAATCACACATGTAGATACATATAAATGTACTTTATATCTTACATGTCCGAGTTTTATGAGCTCTAGTTGTCTTGTTATGATCTTGAGTGACAACGTAGCGTCTCATAAACAGAGATGCCACCGAGATGAGATAATGTTGCAAGGTAGGGTGGGACTTTAGTCATAAAGAAAACAGAATCTTTTTTTTTTTTTAAAGCATTTCATTCTCTACTTCCTGTTCTCAAGTGTGCTGTCAAACTGAAGCTATTTTTCTGTGACCTCACACTCAGGTGGGAAGCTAAAATGAAGTTATAACATCATACTGTTGTGTTAGGCTACACATTTTAAGTGTAAGAAATCTTAGAAATCAGATTAATATTATGATTTCTGGTGAATAAAAGGCATTTGAAGAGATACATCTTGAAGAGATGTTAAAAACAACTTTGATCAGGCTGTTTAAGTTTTAAAAACAACAAAATAGCTCATTAATTTTTTTTTTTAATTTTCTAATTTTTTTTGAATGTTAGCATTCAACTGCTTCCTTGCTAATATTGCTGTTGATGAGAAAGTTATTTTAAAATGCACTCCACTGTAACCTGTACTGTTAGCAAGAACAGTGCCACTAGCAAGACTTTTTCTCATTTCCTATGTATAACAAATGATTATTTAGCAGTAAAACAGTTCCTAGCTAACTTTACTGTCAGCTATATGAACACCTTTCCTATGATATGGTAAAACATATTTAGCACATTTACCCACTTCTTAGCTTACATTATCTAGAAATTTACTGAGGTTCTTTTTAAGCTGTTGTATTTTCATATAACTACTTATTAGTTTACTAGAAATATCCTCCTTTGCTTTTGTTAAGTAAACATTTGAAAATAGCTAAATAATTTACTTTTTTAATGTTTTAATTGACATTGTCTGTCATCTTGCAGTAGTTCTTAACTGGTAGGTCGGGACTGAAAAGTGGGTCGTAGAGGTGTTGTCAGTGGATCACGAATGTTTGCCTTCCAAAAATGTTCTGTGTCCTTGTTCTGTCACATGAAAGAAATTTGGGTTGGGATTTTTCACCGCCAACTGTGAGCTTATTTCTCAGTTGGTGGTGCATCCTTAGGCAAGACCAGTAGACTGTTTAAGATAGATTCCTCACATTTAACAACTTGCAACTTGGACAAACAATGATATTTTAACAGCTCTTAAGCTTCACACCCAAAGCTTGATGTCAGGGTTACATGAATATGGCTAATAAGAAACTTTCCCCTCCTTTCTGTTTCTTTTCTCATTGCCTCTTGCGCAGGTGGGCGTACAGGATTGCACTGACAAAGAGGATAGGGACACACAGCCATGCCAGGATGAAGCAGTAGCCAAAGTGTCCTTTGCTTAAGTCTCGCGTGTCATTTAGGATTTCCTTCCTGTGGAAGGTGAAGATGAGGCAGGCAGTAAAGACTGTAAGACCTGTAAGAATAGAGAACATTTTAAGATCAATGAAAAATAAAACAAGATAAGAATCACAAAAGTAAAAGAAGTTAAAGCATGAATGTATTACTTTTCCCCAGTCATACTTAACCATGAAAGGTATACATTTCCCTGTTAAATGAGCAGCTGAAAAGAGAACTGATATCTACAATCCAGGCTGTCATTTGGCCATATTTTAATGTAGAACAACAAAACATTTGCTTCCATTTGGAAAGAGCCAATGCTAGTATTACACTGGTGGCAGGGAATACGGACTGTTCCTATTTGTATCTAGTTCTACTACTACATGGTATGAAATAACTTTTCGCAGACACAATACAGACATTGAAACAGTATTTTAGCTGCACATCCTGAACAGGACAACATGGGCAAATGGCAGGTGTAAAAAGATGTAAAAAAGAATCAGACTTGAGCTGTGTGTGTGTCATGAATTTAAATTGTTGGTTTTGATCTGTTCTTAAGATTTGAGAGAATAAGTTGTCTCATACCTGCAAAGGCCTGACAGAGGCCTGTGAAGTAGAAGAGTCCTCCTTTGGAAATGGTTAGCAGCTGACACAAAAAAACCAGGAAGGAGATGGAGGAGAAGACAACAGAGAGGATCATGAGGGCCTGGACAGATTGCAGCCAGTCTGGGAGAGCGGGTAAGAGAATAGGTAAACCAAAAGCTTTATAACTAATATGAACTATCCAATCCTCTAACAATGACCAGTAAATAAACTAATATCAACATGCAAATGTAAGCAGGCAGGCATGTAGACAAATACTTAGAAGTTTTACCGCTTTCTTCTGTAGCAGCACACAACCAGGTGTTTGTGGCATTGTCATGGAAGCAGTTATACCACAGGTCTGAGATTTTAGAATCTTCCCATACCCACCAGGACTGCAAAGAGAAAGAAAGTAGGATTTTATTTAATTTTTTTATTTGGTGACAAGAATGTATATGGACATCTACTTAAAAAAGAATCTACATGGTCTGTGACATTTTAATTAATGTGTCTCACCTTTTCCAGGGTGGCAGTGAGGAGCATGGCCAGAGTGACCAGATGCAGTATAGTTATGGTTATGAGTAGACACACCATGGCTGCTTTGAGATGAGGTAAATGTCTGGTATCCTGTGTACAAACAGCCCTGTGATTCATAAACAGGATAGGATGATTATACAGAAGCAGTAAGCCTGTAAAATTCACACGTGTCAAGATGGTTCCACATAGAAGTTTAGTCAGAGCAACAAGCCATTCATTGATTTCATTTAAAAGAGCAAGCAGATTTTTGGAGACAGTTGCTTGAGACAGGGGACTCTCTGTCTTTCCCTGAGCACTTTCATCATACAGCTCAACATCTGCACTGACAATCTCTGCCCAGTAAAGCGCGTCATACAAGGGGAATACTGTGTAGTCCCCATGGATTACATCAGAACAGCAGCTCCCTGTAGTCTAAACAGTTGTAAACAAACTTGTAGGAGGAAACACTATAAGCAGTTTGTGAACCAGGGCACAGCCTTCTACATACTGTACAATTAATGACAAAATGAAGTTCAGTAAAAAAAAATTCATTAACATAGTGTACATTTGTTCCTTTTGTGAAAATATTTACAACACTTTCCTCGCTGATCCACATCATGGAAGACGTTTGTGCGTTAGAAGCAGCTTTATTCAAGGTTCAAGGTTCAAGGTTCAAGGTTCAAGGTTCTTTATTTGTCAATTCCAAAATATGTCAGACATACAGTGAAATCGAAATTACGTTTCCCCCCTCCCCACGGTGCAATGTAGATAAGAAAAAGGTAAATAAATTGGTCATGTAGGCTTGCACACACAAGCCAAACAACTAATATATACGAGGCTATAAAAAAAGGGCAAATAACCAGAGTATTGAATGACATTGACTTGTGACATTGAAATGTTGTGCTGACTGCTGACTTCTTTCATCAATTATTACAAAAGGGGAAGTCACATTATTAAGTAAGATTTGTTCTTTTTTGGGTTTCGGTTCCCCAAGATACAGTGTTTAAAAAAGTAAATAGGAGACAGATTTCTGGTAATGGAAAACGTAGATTGAAAAAAAACAAGGAATACTATTCATGAAGAAAGGAATTGTCTAAACTGTATTATGCTGGCATTGGTTGTTTGTCAATTAGAAAGGGTGCATTCACAAATCACTTTTTTATAATGATTAAAAGTTGAAAATAGTGTGTTTGGTGCGATATATGTCTGTGGTAAGAAGGAGAGACAAAGATGCTGCTTTTTTCACAAATAACCTGACTTCAAATGTCCACTACTGAGACTGGAGTGGGTTTAGTACGCCTTGTACATGTTTGTCTTTCCCACACAGCTCTACCCATAGAGTGAAATCACTGTTGCTGTTAGATTGTGGACAACTCAGAGAAGCACGTGTTTGATTATATACTACTACTACATCTGTTTTATATAACAGTTTGAGGTTCCTGGCACAGACAACTCAAGCAATGAATGCATAAAGAGCAAGCATGTTATGTGGAAAACGAAAAAGTATCTTCAACAATATCATTTAGGATTCTTCTGTTTGCCTGTTGCCACATTAGGTTGTTGTTTACATCTCACCAGGCAATACTTGCATCATAGCAAAATATAATTTTTCCAAAAATAAATGATATGTGATTTGTGTTTAATTCTGCATACTCAAGATGTGTTTAGTAATTTCTTACCCTTCAGCCGTTACGTCAGTACCCTCCAGTTAATGTTTTTGTTGAAGTTTTGGCCTTTCTCCCTCTGTGCTCGTCTTGTCCTCACGTTTTAGCTCCAAACCTTGGACAGAAGGGCAGAGGAGAGGAATGTGGAGTTTGATAGGAGGTGTTCTCAACACCCATTTCCTCTAAATGTGCCCTACCCTCCCCCTAAAATCTGTGGTCTGGACCAACTCAACACCAAAAATAACATTCCTCTGGTTTACCATCATCACAGAACATTTCCCCAAAACCTGCAGCCTATTGCAGTCATTCAATATGAAATGACATTTTTAACAAAACTTGAAGACGCGATGTATTTCTAAGTTCATAACTTATTCAAAACTCAAACCTTACTAAAGGTCTAACGGGATGATATGTTTAAATCATATTTTTCACAGCAAACATTACCACATGTATGGGCTAGAAATGGTAAAAATGTATTTTAGCCACATTTTCCAGTTCTGTCCATGCAATCATGCTGTTCATCTAACTGTGCAGCCTGAAAGGACACCACACTATTTCCAGGGTGAGATGATTAAACAGCAGGAAACAAGAGCCGAACACTGCCCACTGTAAGTGTACAGGAAATCTCAGACCACCCAAGACACACAGCAGTGAGATCATCAATTGCCATACAAATTAAGTTTCATTAAAAGACACTGTTTTCAATGAAAACAAAGTTTTGTCTTCCACCCTGGAAGGAAATGTGTCCCAAAAAATAGGATATACATATTAAATTCTTCAAAACTTGATTTAAAAAAATATACAGAACTCCTCACAAATCAGTTTGGCATATTGTGGACAAACGTTTAAGTATCACTTTAATTAATTGTGTCTGTGCTGGGTGTGTTAAAGTGGAATGATGTGAATGAAACATTTGTAATTTTTACAGAAAAACAAAAGTGAGCATAGCTGTAGTTGAGCTGCAGATGTTAAACTGATATCAGACAGCAATGCATGACGAAGAGATAGACTTATATATAAGACACAATTAAGATACTCAGCTCTGGGCTTCATCCTAAGGTGCCAACATGACTAGACCCCTGAATACCCAATTGTTTTAGAAGGGGTTTGGCTAAAGCAATTTGAAATACTCAAATCAATTCAAAAAACTTTATTTGTCCCCAGGAGGCCATTCAAAGGCACACAGTGCAGGTATACTAATACTATACTACTATACTATACTAATTCACTTCAGTATGACTGTGCGTCATTCCATCTTTATCGGTCAAATATGTTAGCCTAAAATAAACACAAACATAACATATTTTTTATGATGATTTAGGCCTGCTGATGAATTTTTCGACGCTCACACCGGCTCCGTGAACGGTTCTACAAGACTCCTTCAAGGACACTCGGACACCCCAGACTCAGTGCGCAAGAGCTGCCTTTTTTTTTATAGGCGACTACAAAACAACAGAAAAAAAACCTCTCAGCACCACTTCACTCAAACCGCAGAGAATATTTATAGGGAACACTCCTTTAGCCTCTGCCAACATCATGCTTTCACTTACTATTGTTGGTTTGGGCGTGAAAGTTTCGATTAAATACCGAAGTTTATTGGGAGTTGAGCGCGTGCGTCCACGGGTTGTTACGTAGGCTGCAACGCCAGAGAACATCTTTGCGTTCGTGCCACTCAGAGCACTTCGACATACAACTGCAAAGATATGCGAGAATAAAACACCAACACGGGAGATTCACAACTGAGGGAAGGACACATGGATCAGACAGAGGTACCACGTTTCCTTTCACTTCGTTTATTCTGTTTTCAAACTAGCTGTACCCCTCAATGATCCAGACTCGAGACATTTCAAATCGTAGCATACTCGCTATGACTTCATCTCTTTTACATATTTTCCTCTTATTGTTGAAAATATGACATTTGGTTCCGGCTTCATCAACCCAACTCTGATTCTACAAACTATGATTTGCGCGACGAGTAACCAAATGTGTATTACTGTTGCTCTATTGTTGTACAATTATGCATATTTAATATGAAACTACACATGCATCGTTGATGTTTTTCTATTCGATTTATTCCGTTAGTTGAGTTTGCATGTTGGGAAAATTCAAAAGAATCTAAAGTAAAGTCTCCAGTATGTGTGTTTCTGAGCGTTGGAGCAGAGTCTGCAACCATAGGTCACATTAACTTTTTGACTGAGATAATGTCGTTTTAAACTCAGTAAAGAGTGTAGCCGGCTTTTATAATATTCCGTAATTCAGTTATTCGACCACTACTGATAAAACAAAAGAAGAAGCAGCATCAGAAACATGTTGGCAAGGCCAGCTGTCTCTGCGGAAACAGCTGTTCCTTCAACTTTGCAAACACTTTGGACCACAGCCGTGTTATCCCACATTAGCTCAGACTGGAGACTGGGATTCTTTACAGTGATGTTGTTGTTTTGTTCTTGTTTTTTTTAAGTTTGATGATTACTTTCTTTTAGCCCATTCTGTACAACATGTTTCTCTTGCAGTTAATGATAGCAAAGCAAAGTAACATTACACAATGTTTTCATTAAACACTGAAGGCAATGCTGCGTACAATATTTCTGATAATGCAAGTATTCAGCCCTCCCTTATGGAAATAGTGTGGTTTGTCAGTGACCGCCTGTCCACATCTCATCTTCACAAGCAGGAGCTACAACAGATCTCTGTGTGGCTGAGTGAGAAAGGAATTACTCCTGACTCCCCTAAAGAGGTTCAGCTGTGTGTGCTATGGCGGGCCCTCCAACACACAAAATGCCATCTGAGCAGTGTGACATGGGATCTGGACAAGCAGCGCTCACAGCACTCAACAGAGTTGACAGAGGTATGTTATTTTGGTAGAAATGACTTGTAGTATCAGGACTTTCCAAAAAGAGCGACAGCAAATGAAGATCTGTGGCTATCAGTGGCAGAGATGTCACATGTCTGTCTTTTTGTTAATAAGGTACGCAAGTCCTTGGAGCAGATTCGAATCTTTACAGAGCACAAAGATGTTCTGGCTCAAGAGATTCAAGATGAAAATGATCTACTCAAGGATCAGCTCCGGCGTCTAATATCCCTTCAAGGTTGTAGATGTTTACCTGTAACAACTGAAATTACAGTAGTAATCAGTAACATTAAACAGTCCATCATAACTATTAATGACTGTGTCTTACAAGGTGGGCTAGTCAAGCAGGTGCTTGGACTTCTAATGGCAACATTATTAATACTCTCTTCTCTGCCGTATAGATGCTCAGATAAACGAGGTGGCTAAAATGCTTTACCAGCAGGGTCTCACTGAGTTGATTCACAGCAGCCCCAGTGAGCAGGTGGCCTACCTCCTGGTGGAGAGAGCCTCCTTACTCGAGACCAGCGAGGTCCCAGACCACCTGAAGGGTCATGGAAGCACAGATGGCTCCAAGGACCAAGCTGAGCAGCAGAGCACAAATTCACACCAGGTTAGAGGGAGTGGCTTAAATACTATATAAACACACGTTTACAAACACCAAAGAAGAGGTTTTTGTATAAAAAAAAAAAAAATGCATTCGTCCAACCATTTTTATTTGTAAGGATTTTGATGCCTTGTTTTTTTTTTTTTTTTTTTTTTTTTTTTTACCTTCTCTAATTTTACGTAAATAAATCAGATTCATATTACCCAATGAGCCCCCACTGTGATTCTGTGATTTAACGTTATTCCACAGTCTTCCCACAAGGGGGCACCACATCATCATCAGAAACCATGGAAGAGACTCTTTGGACTATACAAAGCATCCCAGAGCAAATGTACTTTTGTTCCAGTACGTCCTTTAATGTTCAGTAACATCTCTGCATCCATATTAACAACTCTAAAAACTGCACTGAGGTCAGTTATGCTGCATGTTTGAATGTAAAGATCTTTTGCATGTTTTCTGTTCCAAACTCTGTTTGGGCATTACCCACCTAAACTGCAACCTCTTTTTCTGCTCCAGTGTTTTAAAGCCCTTATACCTGCACGAGCTAAGACACTTTGCATGGCGGAAGAAATTCAAGATACTACACAAGTAATGCATCTTTATCCAGTGAACTTCTCAAGGTCTTTTTTGTATTCTTGTGAGTTTAACTGTTCGTATTTATTAACAGAGTGCAGCAATCACTTTTATCTTTATTGTTGAGTTAGTTATGTCCTTCCCTCTCTGCAGGCTGAAGCCAGGTGTTTGGCTAGCCAGACAAGCAGCGTGCAGAGGGAATGTTCCCGTCTGGAGCGCGACCTGGAAGAGGGCTCCCGCCGGTTGGCTATGGCCCACAATGAGATCAGGCGTTTGACAGATGAGCTGGAGTCTGCTCATTTGACCCAAAGAGCTTATGGTGAGAGGTATAAATTAGCTTCTTACAGTAGACTAGAAAAGTACATTTCATAAACCTTTTAAATAATCTTTAATAAATTCCCGATTGTAGTGTTCAGCAACTACTTTACCACAAAACAAACGTAAACTAAACTGATATTTTACTCATAACTTGTTACTCTGTGGAAAAAAAACAAGTGTTCTTGTCCTTTTCTAGAGCCAGAGCTACAGGCCGCACAGCAGGAGGTAGAGCAACTCAGACAGGAAGTAGAAAAACTAAAAAAATATGGTAAGAATGACTTTTTTATTTATTGCTTCCCAAATTTGCGGATATGATTTTGAGTTTGTTTCACAAACACTAGTAAAAATCTGCATTATAATTCTTCACCACAGTGCACTTTTATATAAGCCATGTATTTTAAAAAGAACCCTGAGATGTATCGAGAATGAATGAATGAATTCTCTTGTTTTATTTTTACTGTGCATCATTTTGGAAGCATGGCCGTAACCAGCGATGAGGTAATTAAAGGGGGAAAAAAAGACTGCAAAAATGATTGCCAATCAATGTTTACAGCGCTAGATGGCTTTAAACATTGAAAATACTTTAGCAGCCGCCTCCCTGACTCTAGAACAGCATTTTTTACTTTTTAATATAGTGAAATGGATAATCTGTTTGGATGAGCCCTTCAGCTCGGGCTGCATGTGATCCGCAGATCATTCACTAAAAACATAGGAAGTAAATATATATATGTTTGTGTTGGTTGGGTGTTGAGTTTGGGTTTCATTTGAAGGTATCATTTGGGCAAATAAATGTTTGATAACTGAAAGAGAAATTAACATACTTAATGTGTAATAATATAAGTACATTATCTGACTGTATGTGAAAAGAAATGGTGGAACTGCGAAAGACCAAAGAGCTGAACGATCGTTTGGACCTTGAAATCAGAGCGTTGAGGGGTAGAGTACGAACCCTGGATGCTGAGAAAAACACTCTGCAGCAGAAGGTGAGACACCTGCTTGAATACGTCTCTAAAATCAGTCAATCAAACTTTAAAAAGACTATTTGTAGCATCAGCACATCATGGTGGGATAACACTGCCGTCCACTATTTGGTTTCCAACATGTCTTCAGCAAAGACTTTGAGTTAGCAATAAAAGAACAAGGTTCCCACCAGAGACCTTTAAACTCACCCTGAATGCTTTGAACTTTAATTTTTCAACAGCAGCTCATGTTATAGAGCTTTGAGAGTGAAAACAGTTAACTTCTTCCGCAGTCCTCAGTTTTCATAGGAACTAGAGAACATTTGTGAGAGGTAATGAGCAAACACGCTTAATTAAAAAAAGTATATTACTGTTACTTTATTAAAGGTGTGCTGAGATTAGTTCCTGTTTGGCTTCAGAAGCATTGCACTTGGTTCAGAGTTTGAATAAGACACCTTTCTAAAGATACAGACAAGAAGTGATCATTTCAGTAAAATCCAAATATTTTACTAAATCCATCCACTGCTAGATAATATTAATAATTCTACGAAACAGTGGAGTGAAGTAACCACTACCAGGTGTAATGAGGCATTTCTGAAGTATAAATTATACAAGAGGGTAGGTAGTTTTCCTAAATTCTGTTGGAACCAATGTTTCCCATATAACCTGATAATATGCATACTTTTTTATTGCTATTCCATTTTCTGTAATATTAGGTTTAAGGATGTATTTTTGGAGCTAATTGTATTGTAAAAGTGTGCACCATAATCAAACCTACTATACATTTCATCAAACAATAACCTGGCTGATCGTCTGTCTGCGGTTCTTGCTGTGTACCGTGTAGAGCCTCGACTGTTAACCACATAGAGTTCCTGTTTGCACATCTAAAGGTAGAAAAACAGCATGAAAGTAAGACCTCTTTGTCCTGCAAATCCACCTTTAGTGGGGCAGAGTACACCGCAAGCGCTTTGAGAGAGCATAATGTGGAACATAATAAACGTGCGTAATAAAAGTTGTTTGCATAACTAGTTTACCATGAGGTTTGAGACTGATGATTTGATATAGCATCTGTTTGTTGTAGGTGGTGTCTCTTCAGAGGGAGGTGGAGGGCCTGAAATGTGACCTGGAGGAGCGGCAGCAGGCTGATCAGCAGCTCATCGCTGGGCAGGTTCAGGGCAGCGAGGACAACGAGCAGGCTGAAGTTAGCATTCTTCTTTAAATTCATTTACTATATAGGAAAACTGCTGTTGTAGAGCATTAAGCCTGTTAGTCGTACATGTATGTTCAAGTTCTGACTAAAAGTCTTTCGGGGAATCAGTTGCAGAAGTTTTGCAAGCCATCATGATTTGTGAAGCACGGGTTTAACCTGAATTAATTATTTAATAGCCGTTATGAGAACATTGCGCTAATTGGCTGTTGCTCTTGTTGAAACCCTTCATGTATTTGATAACCACACACACAAACCACTTCCTTCTCTTTGTATTATCAAAACATGAAAGGCGAGATTTGTTCTGAAAAATATGAACCACAAAATGGCAGGAAACTACTTAAAACTGCTGACTGTAAACGATTGCTTTTAGAATCCATCCACTCGAGCCTTTTTATACACATGCATATTTTATGAACAGCAACAATGTATCTCTGAAATTGTTGCATGATTGTGAATCCTGGTCAGAGATGCAGTATTCGAAACATTTAATCGTAAATGTTTGTATTCAAATGTCCAGGTCGTTTCACCTCGGGAGGTGGATCTGCTGGAATCAGCCCTGCAGAAGCAGCATCAGACTGTGCAGGTTTGAGCCAATGAGTTTACCAAAGTTAGCTCCACTATACAGCTCCTGCTCATAACATCCTCCACTACAGCACTCTGCTTAAACTCTGAGCAGAATGTAATCGAACAGCTACACCTCTTAAACACCAACGTCATTTCACTGTGTTCAACACATTACAGGGTAATGGACAGATTGGAAATACCAAACTCTGATATTTATTTTTTTAGACAAATCCTCTTGTCCTTGTAATCATTCCTAAGCCAGAACTATATTGATTATTGCCGGTTAATTTTGGAAAAATATTGAAGCCCAAGGCGGACATGCAGGCATACATCTTACTTGACTCCATTTTTAAGTAATTTTCCATCTGTTTTCTTATAATCTCAATTTATTTAGCTTGTTAGCTCAGAATAACAACTTTGGTTTTCCTGATATAGCAATAGAATAAATTGTTTTTGTTGTTTTTTTTGTTGTTGTTTTTTTTCTTAATTTAAGTCACAAGCAGCAGAGCTGGCAGTGCTCAAACACTCCTGCAGAAGGTTACAGGAGGAAGTTGAAGCTCAGACACAATGTCTTATGGAAAAGGAAGAAACTGTGAGTCCAGATTAAGCTATGATGAAAACAAATTGCAAACTGCTCAACTATAATTTCATGTAAACCTATCCGTATCCTCCAAGTGTTAGAAATCCAGTCCCATCCTGTATGAAAGTTTCTTTATGTCTTGTTTTAGTGATGTGTCACATAGATATCTTTGAATTTGCACAGTTTAAAAAAGCCAGTACATGATATGTTTATCTGCTGAATATATGATAGTGAAGGTGAAGCACTGTGTACAGTGAAGTGTTTAGGTTTAGCAGTTTTAGACACTTACAATAGGGCTGAAATGTTTGATGTGTTTTTTAAATCTCCATAGACAAGAGGCCAAACAGTTTGAGACTGACCTGCCAGGCAACTTTTAATAATGCCTGTATGTTTGTTGTCTTAGTCAAATATTTCACATTTCAGAAGCATGAGTGCCTTTTATTGTTATTAAATATAAATATTTCTATCAGTCATACGTCAGAGGTGCATTATTAAAGTGGACTGTGTTATGAACTAATGGGATCTGTGTGTTTCATGTTTCCCAGATTATTACTCTGCAGAGGGTTGTGGAGTGCCTTGAGTCAGCCCTGCAGCAGCAGCAGGCTGAGCAGAAACTCCTCACTGCACAGGCTCAGGCTGTCCAAGCTAACAAGTTAGCTCAAGTAGGTTTCACTGAACAAATAAGAAATCATGAAACACAGTGTCATACTCATCTGTTTCAGCAAACCTGAATGACCCGATGGTGTTGTGAGAGAAACATGTCTGAACGTTGATGATTTTTCAGCCACAGACAACTGGTTCGAGTCAGTGCAATGAGAGCTGCAAAGACTTACAGAACAAGCTGAGCGTTCTGTCCAGATGCCTTTTGGGAAAAGAGTCAGAAGTGAGTAGTTTAAGTAACATGTTTAAAGATTATTCAGAGGCAAATTCATCGGCTATCCTTGGCCACTGTATCTTTTTCATTAAATTGTTTTATAACCCTTTTTAGATACAAACCCTTAAGCAGCAGCTGGAGGATTCATACAAAGAAATGGGCAACATTATGGCTACCAGTTTCACAGAAGAAAAACAACATCTTCAGGAGAACAGGTAGGATACTATAGCTCCTTACAACATCCAGTAACGTGTGCAAACTCTTGATGTTGCAGTCCTACATACAGTAGTCAAGTAAAAGTGTCATTATATGTCCATCTGTGTGTTCAAAGGCTCATGAAGCAGGAAGTGGCTGGTGCACATCATGTTGAAAACCCTCACAGCAGACCGAAAGAGTCCTTTGAAACAGAAATTAAGATGCGACAGAAACAAGTACTGCTGCTGCAAAACAAGGAAAACACAAAACAAAAGGTTAACTGTGATATTGAATAACAAGAGGTAGTTCAGTTACAGTTATCTGTCTGCAGTTGAAGCTTCTCATTTGCTTAGGATGTTTTCTTCCATCACCTGCACCAACATGTAAAAACATACAGTATAAGGACAGACCATAGATATATTTTTATACACATGACCCTTATCTGGTTATACAGCTTCAGTTCATTGGAAGACTGCTGATTGTTTGTACTTTTGGGTGCAGAACTTTTCTGAATTTCAGGAGACAGGAAAAACTCTGTTGGCCACCCAAGATGAGTGTGAGAGGCTCAGAAAGGAAATCTGTGAAACCCTTAAATGCCTTGACACAGAGCGAAGGTAAGAAGCCCTGTGATGTTGTTGCCAGCAGAAAAACTATTCTCAGTTTGATTTAAACTAAATGTCAGAATAATAGTCAATTTGGTCGACACTGGTGGGGTAGTTGTTAATTTGCACACTGCGCCGCATGTACAGAGATAACACTCCTCGAAGCAGCCCAGGCTCAAATCTGACCTGTTACTCCTTTGTGCTCTCTCTCTCTCGCTCTCTCTCTCCCTGATTTTTTTACTCTATCCGTTGTCCTATTTCTCAATAAAGTCATAAAAAGCCCCAGCTTGTTTCCCCCCGCCCCTCCTACCTACAGTCATTGCACACGCTGGTTGCCATGCCGAGGATACAGAAGCTTCAGTGTTTGGCCAGCTTTGCATCCGCCTTTAATACTTTCAGCGTTCTCTCCTCTCTCCAGTTTCCGAAAGCATCTCCAGGATTTATTCCAGTTTCAACTCAATAAATATAAAGTCATATATATTTAATTAGTAAGTTATTGTTGTTATATCTGAACCAGTTTGCTGACCTGCTTTCATCGCTGTAACACCTTGGTTTGCCCTGATAACTGGTCTCATATCTGGCAACCTGAGAGAAAATGGCAGCGGGGGACACTGTAAAACCGCCTACCTTGTCTGGTCCAAACAAATACAGACCATTCTGAATCTAAACTAAGAAGGAGGACATATTTGCTGCTGTCTTAGAAATAGAAAATTCCGCACTTCAGATCATGTTTCCTTCATGTCTAATGAGAGAGTAAGGTAATTTTAGGATTTTATTCAGTAGATATCTTACAGATTGCTTCCGAAACATTAAGCGTTGTTGACAGAACAGATTTCCTTTTTTTTTTTTTTTTTTTTCTCCAATAGACTTATTTTGGAATTACGCATGAATCATTTTCAAGTAACTTTAAAAAAATCCACTTCTGTTCTCCAAAGAACTTAGAGTAGAAATACATACGAATATGCAAATTCCAAGTTATAACATATGTATGTGAAACAAAAAAGTATGGTGCCACACTCAAATCATCCTGTTAACCCATTTGTGTTGTTACAGTAAATACCATGAGATGAAGGAAAAGCAGAAGACCAAACTGTTTCGAGCTAAACAGAAACTAGATGAAGAAACGACATGGCGCGATGAAAAAATCAGTCACCTCGGTCGCGAGCTGTCCTTGTGTTCACATTCATTAGCAAAGGTGAACATGCCGCTTCATACTACTTTACACATCAACACAGGCTGTTTTCAGACTATGACATCGCTAAAAGTATTTTCAACTTGTTATTAGAAATAATGACTGAAAAAAAGTCTTACTCCACATAAAAACAAATGATGACTACGTGAATTAAAATAGATTTTTACCAGTCATGTCATTCATTTTTACCAGGGAAAAGAGCTCACCATGAATATAACTGTGGAAAATGACAAACTACTTGTTGAAAGGAGAAGACTACTACAACAACTGAATGAGGAGGAACACAAAAAGAAAGACTGTCACTTAAAGGCGTCTCTATCCAAATGCAGGTACTGAACTTGTGCAGTGCATGAACAATTAGCTCAAAGGATAGAACATGTATTCACTAGATAACTGCCCAATAATGCCCATTTCATGCCTGTTTTGATCTCAGGGTTGATTTTCTAGAGATGGAAAACAAAAAACTTGGAAACAAAATACTCCACATGTCCGCTCAGCTCATCGCTCTGGAGCGCAGCCTGCAAATCCTGCAGTCTCCTCACCTAACGGAGGTATTTGGTTTGGGTTAGGATCGAATGTTTTTCTAGCTACTGCAGGTACACAACTCAAATGATGTGCCAACGACCTTGTTTATGACCTTGAGTTTTCATTCAATTTGATAAATACCATGCAAAATAACATTCAAACACTGAACAAGAAACTGATGTTCTGGTCCAAGAGCTGGGAGCTACTGCTACTGTTATTAGTTGGACTTTACATGTATTAATTTTTTTTATTTTTTTTCAAATATCCAACTTTGAGTTCATTTAGTTAAAAAAAAAAACTGCAATACTTTATAAAGATGTAAATACAAATTCCAATATTCACCAATTAGTGTTGTAGTACTCAAAATCTGTCTTTTGGAGGTCTTGGGCTCGTCTCAGAATATGAAAGTATTTTAACTCAGCCTTGTCTCTGTCTCAGAATGGACCCTTCCTAAAAGAGCAAATAACTTAAATTAATTTGTAGTTTGATTTTAACCCCACAAATATGGCTGCAACTTTTCCAGTGTGACCATCTAAGTGAGTGACACGCATGCTACAGATAAGATGATGACTTTCCATTGATATTTATGATCTTGGTCTTGTTTCGTATTCACCCTTCCTTGGCCTTGATCGATCAATCAATCAATCTTTATTTGTATAGCGTCAATTCATAACAGGTGTTGTCTCGAGACACTTTACAAAAAAGCAGGTAAAGGACATTACTGTTTATCTGTTAACATTAAAAAGGACCTTACTCATGGCTGTATTACAAGAGCCCAGCTTAATCCGTCATAGCGTGGCAAGAAAAAACTTCCTTTTAACTGGCAGAAATCTTCAGCAGACCCGGGCTCGTGACGGAACAGCCATCTGCTAAACTGTGCTGGGCTTGAAAATGGGATGGGGGAGATGGGACAAGATGCAGAAAGAAGAGTAGGATAGGATAGGTTGGGGGGGGGGGGCTTGTTTGGGCAGGCCATCCTCTTCACCAGTCCCAAGGAACCTACGAGAGCTCAGGAGCTCCCAGAGAGAGGAGAGGTTAGAATAAATAGATAGTGACAAGCAGTAATAAGATATGAAAGCTGGGAGAGAAGAAGTGTGTCTGCCTCCCGGACTCCGACTGGTAGCTCTTGTTGATCTTGTCTCTGTCTCGATCGCTAAATGACCTGGTCTTGTATCGTTGTATCGGAGCACTCTTGTCTCAGGTATGTCTTGATCTCGGTTAGTCTGGTCTTGACTACAATTACCAACACAAGAAACATATTGATAGTCATGAGATAGATAGATTGACAGATAGATACTTTATTGATCCCGAGGGAAATTCCAGAGTACAAGTCGCTAAAAACGGGCACAGCTCAGATTTCCTCTCAGTTGTTGTTTATAGGATTTTATATTGATCTTTGTAGTGAGTGAGTTCCTGCACAGACGTCTAATAGAGGATGACAAAATTAATCAAACACAACTTTCTGTTTTATCCAATCAGGAGCTGAAGAAAAGATGTAACAATATGCACATTATAAAATCTCTGCATTTACAAACAAAACGGTAGGTCTGATGACAGTTAATCACACTCAAAACCTTTTTCCTTGTTTATGGAATCACAATGAAACTCTTTCCCTTTAATTGCATCCCTAGTGTGCTGACCCCTGAGCCATCTGAAGTTCAGGGCTTGTCTGAAAATACTCAGAGTATGCAGCCAGACACGACGTCGTCCCCTCGATGTGTCCTCTCTGGACCTCTGTCTCGGTCGTCAGAGATGGGCTACCTGAATCTGACCTCCACTCAGAGCCTGTCAGAACACCCCATTCCCTCAGCCAGCCGCAGCAGCTCAGACAGTATGTGTTCCTAAGAATTCTGTATCCACAACATGTTTAAACTGTACAGACATTATTATATTTTTGAATAAAAAAAACCCCAACAGAAATGTTTCTCTTCCTCTCTCTTACTTTATGATTTCAAGGTCAAGCTGAGCATAGCATCTCTCTGAAACTTCCTCGATCTTAGTGAAAAGCTAAAGCTTGACATTTTTCATTTTCATTCTTTTTGAAGAGCTTAAACCTCTAACTAAAACATTTGTATTTGTATTTCTATTGGCAAATAAATATATATATATAGCCTCATTATTTAATGAACATCAAAATGACCATCAAAACAACAACTTGTTTTCTTAACAAAACTCACTACCAGCAATCATTTTAAATAAATACCACAGCTATGTTTTTTTAAATACATTTAATGAAAAGAACAACTGCCGAAAATATCACTTTGAAGAAGGCCATTTACAATATATGTGCATATTTAACAGTTCCAGGCAATGATTTGAATTGTAAAATACATTCAAAGTCGGTTATTCAAAAGTTATAAAATGGAAAGAATAACAAGAAGAAACAGCAAATAAACAATGAATCAAAAAAAGCAACAGACGGAAAACTCTGACCAGTGGCGAAATCAATGACAGTATAAGAAGTAGACCATGTGACTTAAGTGCAAATCCCCATTTTAAGAGTGAAGGATCCTTCGATGCTATGAATTCAAGTTGAATGAAAACCAATGGCTTCTACTGCAAACAAACATAAATATAAACATAAATATCACATAAAACCAAGCGTGAGACCTGCCGTCATATAGTTTCATTAATTTTTTATGAAAGTTGTTTATTGATATAAAGAAAAAGGAGCTGGAAGAAGATGTTTCTAATACACATACATTTATGTTCAGCTGGTGCAGACAACTCAGCTGTTCTAGAAAATGAACAGGCTTGTAAGATACAAAAGAACACAGGTTCACAATTTAAATATTTAATTTATTTCTCTAAAAACAATCATTTCTTTTTGTATGATGACTTAAAAACACTTAAACTGCAGGAACATGTGTTAGCATGAAGAAACCACAGCCAAAGTGCAATATCAAAACATCAAAAAAGCAGCTTTGGTCTCATGTTCTTTCCTTTTACCTCTAAATGGGTTGAACTTTTATGAGCTCACCTGTACACATAAAACAGGAAGACTTATAGTTATGCTAAACTGGGATCTAGCTGAGTCACTTCGATATCTCCTTAGCCAGTGTGATCTTTAGACATCTAGTAGGCCTGTTACCAGCAGAGGCAGGAACAATTAGTAATTAGAAGTATGACAAGCCGGTTAATGATTCGCCGGCAATTATTAAATGTAAGCTGGGATATGGGAAAAATGTAAATGCTCCCAGAATATCTCACTTCACTATGGATACAGGCAATATGTCCTCCATGACGTAAAGCAGGTGATATAGTTCATCACTAAATCAACACATTAGGGAGCACGCAGTTTCTCATATTGTTTTGGTGCCCACAGTAGTCGAGCGACTCGGATGTCTCTTTTGTCACCAATACTTGGGTCCCAGCCGTACTCTGGAGAGAGTACCTTGCTAGGTTTGTGAAGCCACAGGTACTTGTTGAGATGGCTCTCATCGTGCCAAAGAGCCTCCATGTTATTTTTTTTATCCTTCATGATGTTCTGATAACATGCCTCAGCCAACGCCTTTACACTCTTCCACGAGCCTCCAAAGACAGCAGCGTGATAGTAGAAATCCCCAGTTTCCATGTACGCCTTGGACTTGGGGTTACGATCATAAGTAAACCTCTCTTTTGGAAGGCGGTAAAAGTGGGCATGGAGGAGCGCCACAGAATCTCCCAAAGCCTCCGAGCCAAATCTACCTGTAAACACCTGATCCACATCTAAGCAGAAGACGTGAGTAGAGTTGTGGCGAATACCTGACTCAATGGTGTCCGCTATTGTCTTCATTCGCATCATAGAGATGTCCTGCCACCTGGAGTGCCTCTCCACTTGGATGATCTTTATGGTTCGCTGAGGAGCAAGCTTGATGTCAGGCGTCTTTTCTGGCATGTCTGTAAATACGTAATACGTGACGGGCAAACCCAACATAAAGTACTGCTCCGAAGAGGTCAGGAAAGGCTTGAGGTAAGCATCCAAGTACCTTCGGCAGAATAAAGAAATAAAAATATGTTTATTTTTAAAGATCTAATTAGTAACAGTAGTTAAATATGAATGTACTAAATAAATGTTCTCAGCAGAGCTTGATGTTTTTATGTGATAAAAACAAACCTGCCAACTGCAAACACTGTTAAAGCCACGGAGGATCCTTCTCTCTTGTGCCACTGGTCATAAATCTCTGGGTCCAACATCCCATCCCAGATGATGGGAGCTCTCCATGGTGTGCATGTTTGCACATCAAGTCTGGACCTTAAACACAGGAGGAATGTTTTCGTCAA
Organism: Symphodus melops; assembly: GCF_947650265.1. Lineage (NCBI taxonomy): Eukaryota > Metazoa > Chordata > Actinopteri > Labriformes > Labridae > Symphodus > Symphodus melops. Next base: position 21,025,419 of record NC_136694.1, read on the forward strand.
ATTAAATTCAGTAAATGTGTTCAAATCGTCTGTAAATTTAAGGCAGTGGTGCAGGTTCAGCTCCAGGTGGTTCTGACCACACCAGAGTACTAGCTGTTCCTCCTCTCTGTAAGCAGACTCGTCACTGTCCCGGATGAGACCGATGACGGTGGTGTCGTCTGCAAACTTCAATGAAGGAAGTGGTGAATTAAAAGAACTGTTTTTGTCCTACTAAGCTTAAAGGGCACAATCAGGACTGCACAAAGCTACACACAGGAGGTAGCAGTAGCTCAGTCCGTCGATGTGAAACATAACATGGAAGTTGGTTTGGTTGTCAGAGGATTTTCCCAGTACTGCTGAGGTGCCCTTGAACAAGGCACCGAACCACTAACTGCTCTGGTGTGCTCCCTGCGTAGCAGTGTTGAGGAGCCATTAATGCATGTCCACAGGTCCTGTTTGTGCATGTGTGTGAGAAGTATGTCTCTACAATAATGGAGTGTGAACCAGAGTTTCTCCCAGGGACTGAATAGACATTGTCCCAAGGATTTTCAATAACTGCTTACCTAAACAACTACTGTTGGAGCAAGTTAGTCTTTTTACATAATGTGTATTTTACTTGTTAGTTCAGACATTGAGATCAAGATTGCAAACAAATGGCACCATCAGAACACATATATAACTTTATTCAACCATGAAAGAAACTTGTCACACGAGTGCTCTGGCTAAGACAAGCAGCTGCCCACATACACAACAGACATGTTGCAGTCATCCAGTACCCTCTTATTTTGTGACACGTCTCATTCTCAGCATGCCAGTGTTAAGATGTGAATTGAAATGGTTTTACCGGTTTGCGTGTGATCACAGGCTAGTTGAAGAAAAGATCTGATAGGCCTTACCCAAGGTTGAGGGTTTTATCCACACTGTTGTCCAGAGTCAGCATCTTTGCACTTTCTAAATGGCATTTAGTCATCGGTTTGAAGTCTGAAAAAAGTCTAAATATAGAAAATAAATGTCATTTTAACACATTTTTTATTTTTGTCCACAATGCTAATTTCTAATATAACTACCTCTGCAACAATAAACCAGTTTGCTATTTTCATTATGTCAACATTTGATGATGAGGTTTATGCAGTATTTTACTAATCAACAGAATACAGGTTTGGCTGATCTGACCTACGGACCATCTCAGGATTGGACCGGTAGCTTATCGCACTTCGGAATAATGTGCTCAAATTTAAGTTGGCCAATCAGATTTCCTGAATCCTGCAATAGTCCAATTTTACGAATCATAAGGGCCAGCGCTTCTCGCTGCCTATAGTTATATCACTATGGAATCAGGACCCACCCCAACCTGCTATTATACAAACAGGCAGCTAGGAGCTAGGCTACACCCCTCTTGGATCCGTGAAGTCCTATTTCTGAGGGTTGACCTAAGCTGGCACTAAATATATAAAAATACAAGCTTGTGTTTGGACTTACCCAAGTGACTGAGATGTGAAGTAGAGAACACAAAATGCAATAGGGAAAAAGACTAAACATTTCAAAAAACACTTCATCCTCTTCAACCTGAGGAATAAGTAGAAAGACAGTCTGCATCAAATTAAACAAAACATTGGAAATTAACATTAACAGTTAAAATAAGAGTAGTTTTTAAGTTATAAGATACCCCATTGTTGAAGAATACTGGAGCCAGACCTTGGTACATGTTGGATAGTGAAGTGAAGACCATTTCAGGGACAAACAGCGATTCTAAGAAGAGAGGTAAAGTTTTATATCAGTTTAATTTCTAGAACAGAAACCTCATTTAATTGTTTTTTCAGGCAAAGTTTCTTATAACATGTACAGCATAGCATTACTCTAAACAATACATTCCATTACTATGTACGTTTTATAACTATCAGTTTAATCTTTTAAAGCAAAAGTTATATCTAATCCATATCTACTGCAATTAAAGCTTCTGCCTGGTTAGTGTGAGGTTTCAGTTCTGTTTTGTTGTTTCTGTGTGAGTTTGTGTTTTTTTTTTTTGTTTGTGTCTTTTCTCCCCCTCCCTCTTCTGGTCTTTCTTCCTCTGCAGGTATGTGAGTGGCAGGGGGTGTGACTGGCTCCTCCAGGCAGCAGACGAGGCACACCTGACATCTATCAAATCAACCCCTCCATATAAGCCTGGCTGTCACCCTACTCCTGTGCCAGATAATTCCATCTCGTTCGGCAGTGGCATGTTTGCGTACAGCAAATTGTTTGTAGTCTCTAGCTGGTTTTTGTGCCTTCGCTTTGGGAATTGTTGGACTGATCTTGTTTTTCTTGTTTCTAGTTCTCGCTGGTGTGCCTCCTGGATCTTCAAGCCAGCCAGCCTCCTGCCCTCACTGCCTGCTCTTTTGTTTTTTGGAACATTAAATATCTTTTTGTTAAAACTAGTTTGGTTCTTTATGTCTCTGCATTTTGGGGTCCGCCAAACCAAAACCTAACAGTTAGGACCTTAACCAAAAAGGGATTTGGTAAAGAGAAAAAGAATCATCTTGTTAAAATAATTCAAAAGACTAAAGGAGAAAATTAAACTGTCATTGAAAAAAAAAAAGTCCATCTTTAATGTCACTAACCAGTTTAAGCATGCGCTGGTGGTGCAGTGGTTAGTGTGTCCCGAAGATAGACACTATAGTCCTCAACGGGGGTGGCCAAGGTTTGAATCCAACCTGTGGCTCCTTTACTGCATGTCAATCCCCACTCTCTGTCCCTGATTTCCCTCTCGTTCCACTATCTTGTCTCTCTAATAAATGCACTAAAAACCACAAAAAATAAAAAAATAAAAAAGGGAAGAAATTCCAATCCAGAAAGACCTTCATTAATTCATACACAGTATGAAAACCTCACAATATCCCTAACTTATTGTGAGTAGTGTAGCTCCAAGGAAAAAAAGCTCAACTCACAAAAAGGTAAGCCCTGCAGTAAAGATCTTCTCCTTACCTTGGAAATACCGAATTGTTAGGTCAGGTTACATGACCAAACTGAATGCAGAAAAAACCATGACCAATGACAGACACGTACATAGTAAGTACAGAGACATCATAAAGGGATTTAACCTTGCAAGGAATTTGATTGACTTAAATCCCATGTATATGGATGTTCCCTCCCTAGCAATGTTGGCCATGTCACACACTTTCATAGCAGTATTTAAAAAAAACCAACAACTGCATTTTGTCCATTACTACAAATGAAACACATCCCTGCCCATACCCTGGCGCTCACATGGATACAATGTAGGCATCTCTACTCTGAAGACTGAGTGTTTCAATGTTTGTGTTTTGAGTATTTAGTGTTTGGTGACATGAGCAGGGCAGTTGAACTTTTCTAGATTTGTTTTTGTTGTTGTGAGAACAAAGCTGAAACAAGTGAATTCTAAAAATCAGACACTTGGTGATCCAAGGATAAGTGACATGGAAGACGAATTTGAGTATATCAGAACTGAAGATTCCAGTGTATTATTGTTCATTATTTCTTAGCCACGTCTTTATGAGAACTAAGAATTATTTGTTGTTTTTCACCAGTACAACTAAGGTATACTATTCTAGGTACCCTGACTTTGAGCCACTCTCACAGATTTTCCTATACAGGAGTTGGATTTAAATGTTTTAATATGAGACACCTTTATGAACATGTTTGTGAATAAATCTATTGATAAGGAATTTGCCAAATATCTGACAAAATTCCCTTACTATTACACAGTAAATGGTGAAGTTTCTGAAAAATGAAGGTGTATCTATCTATCTATATATATATATAGATATACACATATATATACATATATATACACACACACACACACACACACACACACACACACACACACACACACACACACACATACATACAAACACACACACGGCCCGGAGGCAAAAATCATGGGCATTCTGGACTAAAGAGTTGTAGGGCCAAACAGCTTGTTATCGCCTCATTATTCAATGACCATCAAAAGACCAACTTGTTTTCTTTACAAAACTCACAACCAGCAATCATTTTAAATAAATACCACAGCTATGTTTTTTAAAATACATTTAATAAAAAGAAAAACTGCCAAAAATATCACTTTGAAGAAGGCCATTTACAATATATTTGCATATTTAACAGTTCCAGGCAATGATTTGAATTGTAAAATACATTCAAAGTCGGTTATTCAAAAGTTATAAAATGGAAAGAATAACAAGAAGAAACAGCAAATAAACAATGAATCAAAAGAAGCAACAGACGGAAAACTCTGACCAGTGGCAAAATCAATGACAGTATAAGAAGTAGACCATGTGACTTAAGTGCAAATACCCATTTTAAAAGTGAAGGATCCTTCAATTCTATGAATTCAAGTTGAATGAAAACCAATGGCTTCTACTGCAAACAAACACAAAAAGCACATAAAACTAAGCGTGAGACCTGGTGTCATATAGTTTCATTAATTTTTTATGAAAATTGTTTATTGATATAAAGAAAAAGGAGCTGGAAGAAGATGTATCTAATACACATACATTTATGTTCAGCTGGTGCAGACAACTCAGCTGTTCTAGAAAATGAACATGCTTGTAAGATACAAAAGAACACAGGTTCACAATTTAAATATTTAATTTATTTCTCTAAAAACAATCATTTCTTTTTGTATGATGACTTAAAAACACTTAAACTGCAGGAACATGTGTTAGCATGAAGAAACCACAGCCAAAGTGCAATATCTTCCACATTAAGCTTCAAAATGGAGCTTAAAACAATATGTTCAAAACATCAAAAACGCAGCTTTGGTCTCATGTTCTTTCCTTTTACCTCTAAATGGGTTGAACTTTTATGAGCTCACCTGTACACATAAAAAAGGAAGACTTATAGTTATGCTAAACTGGGATCTAGCTGAGTCACTTCGATATCTCCTTAGCCAGTGTGATCTTTAGACATCTAGTAGGCCTGTTACCAGCAGAGGCAGGAACAATTAGTAATCAGAAGTACGACAAGCTGGTTAATGATTCGCCGGCAATTATTAAATGTAAGCTGGGATATGGGAAAAATGTAAATGCTCCCAGAATATCTCACTTCACTATGGATACAGGCAATATGTCCTCCATGACGTAAAGCAGGTGATATAGTTCATCACTAAATCAACACATTAGGGAGCACGCAGTTTCTCATATTGTTTTGGTGCCCACAGTAGTCGAGCGACTCGGATGTCTCTTTTGTCACCAATACTTGGGTCCCAGCCGTACTCTGGAGAGAGTACCTTGCTAGGTTTGTGAAGCCACAGGTACTTGTTGAGATGGCTCTCATCGTGCCAAAGAGCCTCCACGTTATTTTTTTTATCCTTCATGATGTTCTGATAACATGCCTCAGCCAACGCCTTTACACTCTTCCACGAGCCTCCAAAGACAGCAGCGTGATAGTAGAAATCCCCAGCTTCCATGTACGCCTTGGACTTGGGGTTACGATCATAAGTAAACCTCTCTTTTGGAAGGCGGTAAAAGTGGGCATGGAGGAGCGCCACAGAATCTCCCAAAGCCTCCGAGCCAAATCTACCTGTAAACACCTGATCCACATCTAAGCAGAAGACGTGAGTAGAGTTGTGGCGAATACCTGACTCAATGGCGTCCGCTATTGTCTTCATTCGCATCATAGAGATGTCCTGCCACCTGGAGTGCCTCTCCACTTGGATGATCTTTATGGTTCGCTGAGGAGCAAGCTTGATGTCAGGCATCTTTTCTGGCATGTCTGTAAATACGTAATACGTGACGGGCAAACCCAACATAAAGTACTGCTCCGAAGAGGTCAAGAAGGGCTTGAGGTAAGCATCCAAGTACCTTCGGCAGAATAAAGAAATAAAAATATGTTTATTTTTAAAGATCTAATTAGTAACAGTAGTTAAATATGAATGTACTAAATAAATGTTCTCAGCAGAGCTTGATGTTTTTATGTGATAAAAACAAACCTGCCAACTGCAAACACTGTTAAAGCCACAGAGGATCCTTCTCTCTTGTGCCACTGGTCATAAATCTCTGGGTCAAACATCCCATCCCAGATGATGGGAGCTCTCCATGGTGTGCATGTTTGCACTTCAAGTCTGGACCTTAAACACAGGAGGAATGTTTTCGTCAAATTAAATTCAGTAAATGTGTTCAAATGGTCTGTAAATACAAAAGGCAGTGGTGCAGGTTCAGCTCCAGGTGGTTCTGACCACACCAGAGTACTAGCTGTTCCTCCTCTCTGTAAGCAGACTCGTCACTGTCCCGGATGAGACCGATGACGGTGGTGTCGTCTGCAAACTTCAATGAAGGAAGTGGTGAATTAAAAGAACTGTTTTTGTCCTACTAAGCTTAAAGGGCACAATCAGGACTGCACAAAGCTACACACAGGAGGTAGCAGTAGCTCAGTCCGTCGATGTGAAACATAACATGGAAGTTGGTTTGGTTGTCAGAGGATTTTCCCAGTACTGCTGAGGTGCCCTTGAACAAGGCACCGAACCACTAACTGCTCTGGTGTGCTCCCTGCGTAGCAGTGTTGAGGAGCCATTAATGCATGTCCACAGGTCCTGTTTGTGCATGTGTGTGAGAAGTATGTCTCTACAATAATGGAGTGTGAACCAGAGTTTCTCCCAGGGACTGAATAGACATTGTCCCAAGGATTTTCAATAACTGCTTACCTAAACAACTACTGTTGGAGCAAGTTAGTCTTTTTACATAATGTGTATTTTACTTGTTAGTTCAGACATTGAGATCAAGATTGCAAACAAATGGCACCATCAGAACACATACATAACTTTATTCAACCATGAAAGAAACTTGTCACACGAGTGCTCTGGCTAAGACAAGCAGCTGCCCACATACACAACAGACATGTTGCAGTCATCAAGTACCCTCTTATTTTGTGACACGTCTCATTCTCAGCATGCCAGTGTTAAGATGTGAATTGAAATGGTTTTACAGGTTTGCGTGTGATCACAGGCTAGTTGAAGAAAAGATCTGATAGGCCTTACCCAAGGTTGAGGGTTTTATCCACACTGTTGTCCAGAGTCAGCCTCTTTGCACTTTCTTTCAATTTATTCATCGGTTTGAAGTCTGAAAAAAGTCTAAATATAGAAAATAAATGTCATTTTAACACATTTTTTATATTTGTCCACAATGCTAATTTCTAATATAACTACCTCTGCAACAATAAACCAGTTTGCTATTTTCATTATGTCAACATTTGATGATGAGGTTTATGCAGTCTTTTACTAATCAACAGAATACAGGTTTGGCTGATCTGACCTACGGACCATCTCAGGATTGGACCGGTAGCTTATCGTACTTCGGAATAATGTGCTCAAATTTAAGTTGGCCAATCAGATTTAAAGTTTGTTTCCTGGCAGAATCATGTAATAGTCCAATTTTACGAATCATAAGGGCCAGCGCTTCTCGCTGCCTATAGTTATATCACTATGGAATCAGGACCCACCCCAACCTGCTATTATACAAACAGGCAGCTAGGAGCTAGGCTACACCCCTCTTGGATCCGTGAAGTCCTATTTCTGAGGGTTGACCTAAGCTGGCACTAAATATATAAAAATACAAGCTTGTGTTTGGACTTACCCAAGTGACTGAGATGTGAAGTAGAGAACACAAAATGCAATAGGGAAAAAGACTAAACATTTCAAAAAACACTTCATCCTCTTCAACCTGAGGAATAAGTAGAAAGACAGTCTGCGTCAAATTAAACAAAACTTTGGAAATTAACATTAACAGTTAAAATAAGAGTAGTTTTTAAGTTATAAGATACCCCATTGTTGAAGAATACTGGAGCCAGACCTTGGTACATGTTGGATAGTGAAGTGAAGACCATTTCAGGGACAAACAGCGATTCATGTAACATGTACAGCATAGCATTACTCTAAACAATACATTCCATTACTATGTACATTTTATAACTATCAGTTTAATCTTTTAAAGCAAAAGCTATATTTAATCCATATCTACTGCAATTAAGGCTTCTGCCTGGTTAGGACCTTAACCAAGAAGGGATTTGGTAAAGAAAAAAAATCATATTGTTAAACTAATTCAAAAGACAAAAGGAGAAAATTAAACTGTCATTGAAAAAAAAAATCTTTAATTTCACTTACCAGTTTAAGCATGTGCTGGTGGCGCAGTGGTTAGTGTGTCCCGAAGATAGAGACTATAGTCCTTAACGGGGGTGGTCAAGGTTTGAATCCAACCTGTGGCTCCTTTACCGCATGTCAATCCCCACTCTCTGTCCCTGAGTTCCCTCTCGTTCTACTATCTTGTCTCTGTAATATATGAACTATACCATGTGGTCACGCCCTCATGCCATCACGGCATGTCACCATATCACATTCTTAATCAGTGTATCTGTGTACGTGTCTGTCTGTTTTCAGGTTTTTTTTTCTACATTCAGTTTGGTCATGTAACCATCTTGATCTCCCTCTCCCCCTCTCTCTCACACATGCAAACACACAGACACACACGTGCACACATGTCCTCTGTTGTCTGTAGTTTAGTTTAGAATAGTTTTTTGTTTGATTGAGTTTCATTAATTAACTTCTTCTTTCTTCTTTGTTAAATAAATTCTGTTATAATTAAAAAAGCAGTTGTTTGTGGTTTTCTGTGTATTTGCATTGTGACATAGGTTGGGTGAAAGGGCTACATAAAACGAAAAAAAAGGGAGTGGGAAGAAGTATAAACTTTTCCAAAGTTCCCACCCCTTTAGTCATTTCATGCATTAAACGTAATTAATCACCAACTTCCGCTCAGCAAAATTCCAATTTATACAATCATTGTCAAAAACCTCTCTCCTCTTCCTTAAACTTGTTGAGAAATAGTTGTTTGTACCCTTTTTTAAACACAGTTAGGCTTACACTATGCTTAATTTCTTGCTCCAAACTGTTCCATAAAGTCACCCCACAGCTTGATATGCACATTCTTTTCATTGTTGTTCTTAAATTCCTTTTGTTAACGTTTAACTCTTTTCTCAAATTATATCCTCCTTCTCTTTCTTTGAACATCTCTTGAATGTTTGTTGGCAGTACATTATTTCGGGCTTGTTACATTGCTTGTGCGGTTTTGAATTTGACAAGATCCATGATCTTTAAAGTGCAAGATTTTATGAATAATGGATTTGTGTGATCTCTGTATCCTGCGCTGGTTATTATTCTTATTGCTCTTTTTTGAATGGACTGCAGAGACATTTTCCCATACTTCGACACAATATGATAAATAAGGTAAAAGCAATGAACAGTACAAAATATGGAGTGCCTTAGGGTTCATTATAAAGCTGGTTTTGCCCAAAATTCCACAACATTTTGCCAGCTTTGTTTGTAATTGGCTTACATGTGGTTTCCAGCAGATCTTGTGGTCCAGGATTACACCAAGAAATGTTATTTCATTTACTTGTTCAATATTAACACTGTTAATTTTCAGCTGTACTTTAACTTCATTATTTCTTCCAAATTTCATGAACTTTGTTTTGTCCATTTAGTGAGAGTTTGTTTTTGTTAAACCACCATTTCAATTTACTAATTTCTGTTGTACTCATCTCCAAGGTCTGCTGTAACCTTTCCCCAGAACAAAAAATGTTTGTATCATCAGCAAACAAAATGAATTTTAATAAGGAGGATACTTTGCAAATGTCATTAATGTAAATAATAAATAATTTTGGGCCAAGTACTGACGCCTGTGGTACGCCACTGTCATGGAGTCTGCTGGAGCTTCCTGCTCCTGATACCCCGCCTTCCTGCACTCACTCCTCTGCTCACTGTCCATTCTGCACCTGCCAGCCTTTCCCCCTGTTCTTGGTCTCCGCCCATTTCCTGTGCCGTCTGAGCCAATCATCTGTCAGCCTCCTGGCTCCTGCCACGCACCTGTTGCTCATCTGCTCATTACCCTCTATATATAAGCTTGGTCAATCTCCCCTCTTATTTGTCTGATCGTCATATGTGTTGCTGCCTGCATAGCCTCCAGCCAGTTCAATATTGCCTGTTGGATATCTCCCCGTATGACTTGGGACTGGTTTTCTGGATTTTTCTTGTTCTTGTTTTTGTTAATGGACTTATGGTACTCTGCCTGAAAGATTAAGTAAAGTTTCAGTTTTTTTGCCTTACTCCTGCCTCTGCTCGTTTATTCTGCAATTGGGTCTTCTCTGAACCGTAACAGCCACATGTAATTTCCATACAGTCAGATTTATATTCCCTTATCTGCACAAATTGTTTCCTGTTACATAAGTAGTTTCTTATCCAGTTTAAACCTATTCCCCTTAACCCATACCTCTCCAATTTAGTTAACAATATTTTATGATCAATAGTATCAAATGCTTTCTTTAGGTCCACAATACTCCCAGTGATACCCTATTCTAATCTATGGTTTCGGTGATTTGTTCTATTAATTCTAGTAGTACCATAGAAGTCGATCTATTGGACCTAAAATGATATTGACTCTCTGTTAGTATGTTATTCTTTTCAATTAAGTTGTCAAGTCTATTAGTGAAAAGTTTTTCAATGACTTTGGAAAATTGAGGGAGCAAAGAAACCTATAATCCTATAAATCCTATAACCTATAAACCTATAAGCCTATAATTTATTTATATATTTATTTGTAATTTATATTTCCAGCTTTGAACAGGGGTATTACTTTTGCTATTTTAATTTTTTCCGGAAAATGTCCTGTTTGAAAAGACAATTTACAGATGTGAGCCAATGGTTTTGCGATTTCTTCGTCCACGTGTTTCACAGTTGTCATATCAATATCATCGAAGTCTGTGGAGTTTTTATTTTTGCAGCTTGTTATTTTTTCCATTATTTCTTGCTCATCAACTGCTCGTAGAAAGATATTAGGGTTTCTTTCCCCCAAATCATCTACACCCCCACATCCAGTTGATTTTGGTTCTACTATTTTTGCTGCCAATTCTGGACCGACATTTACGAAGAATCTGTTAAAACCATTTATTTTACTACATCCTCCATCTTATTGATGGTCTCGTCATTTTCAGTGAAGTACTCTGGATAATCTGTGCTTCTAGAGTCATTTCTCACTATGCCATTCAATACCTTCCATATACCTTTAATATTATTTTTATTTTTTTTCCAACAATTTGTTATAATAATCTTTCTTACATGTCCTAAGAATATTAACTAATTTATTTTTATATTTCTTACATTTAACCTCTGCTTCTATCGTTCTGTCTTTGATAATCTATTTTTCTTCATACCCCTTTGTAATCCACGGTCTCTCCATATGTTTTTGTGTATTTCTATATTTCTTAATTAAACAGTTTTTATTATAGAAGAAATTGGAAATTTTAAGGAATTCCTCATAAGCTTTATCAATGTCAAAATTAATGATATTGGTATTTATCAATATCAATTTGAGACTGATATTGTAATATTTGGTTGTTCCCTGATTTCAGGGTGGTGTTCCGAGGTTTTATTAAACTCAGTTTAATAACAAATTATTGATTTGTATTAATAATTAAAGTTAATTATTAATGTTCATTTGATAACCAAATTTTACATCATAAAACCCAACCTAATTGTTGGTCAGGTATTCGCTCCTGAAAAGCCCAACACAGTGTATCAGAACTGAAGATTCCAGTGTATTCAGTGTATGTAGTGTCATTATTTCTTAGCCATGTCTTTATGAAAACTAAGAACTATTTGTTGTTTAAATACTATTCTTCTTGCTTTACACTGTGGCCCATTTCTTTCAAATGTGTAAAGACCCAAAATACAGACCCAAAATAAGGTAAACCACTTTGTAAAGGACATATATATATAAAGCAGACAACCAAAACAAGAAAAGCAAAGAATCTTTATGCACAAGTGTAAAACGTTTTTAAAATTAAACACAAGGGAATATTGCAAAAAATCTGGGAATAAATTCCTTACCAAAGGTGTCTAACAACACAAAAAAAACATTTAAATCCAATGAAGGAAAATCCGTGAGAGCGGCTCAAAGTTGTGGTGCCTGGAATATCTTATTGGTGAAAAATTGAAAATTATATGATGTTATTTATATATAATTCATATGTGTGTGTGTGTGTGTGTGTGTGTGTGACACGCACACACACACACACACACGCACACACACGCACACATATATGCCTCACATATATATATATATATATATATATATATACACTCAGTTACAGAGTTTGGAGCGTCGCTGGGGTCGTGTTGAATGGTGTGTATGAAAGAAGTCTCTTCATTCCTGGTGACAAATGTTGTCACGTGTAAAATGTGGAAAAAAAACTCTATTTAACTCTATTTATCCCCGTGGGGCAGTTACCGCACCAAGCGGTCGAACGCAGGACCAGTGACCCGAATATATCGTGATGGAGCAGGGGGAGCAATTCGGGGTATCTTGCCCAAGACACGTCGCTTGCAGGAGCTGGGGATCGAACCTTCGACCTTCCGGTGTAAGAGGGTCAGTTAGGCTAAACTGAACGCTTCTTATCCACAAAGATACATTTAAAAATGTAAATGACCTACCAGTGACTCCCGTAGACTCCAGCCGACTTCAGGATTATACCAGCTTGAGGGAAAAGCAGCGACTTCTCGATGCATCATTTGAAGGTAGAAAGCGCATGCATTATCTTTTCTATTTTGGCACAAATATGAAACTGCACCAGGAGCCTACCAAGGTGGAAAAGGTGGCTCAACCATCACTTCAGAGCCAACAAAAAAGTTGTAAAAAGTGATCGCCACTGACCACCGCCGTCTCTTTCACAGTCATCTGTTTCCATCGGAGATTTCCTGCGCTTGTTATTTGAACAGCACTTGTCAGGAGGAGGGACCAGACACAACTTATTACTCAAAAGGTAAATAATTAAGAGACAGACTCCAGAGAAATAAGACGTGAGACATGTTTAAGAGTGTTTCACAAGAATTTAAGACTTTTTAAGGGAAATTAAAAAATAAGGTGTACTGAAGCTGTGGGGAAGAAAGGGCTGGTTAAACAACAATAACGTAAATAATAATAAGGGGAATTAAGTTATAGTATTAGTATGTAAAGTTGATCTATCGATCTGGAAATAAATCCAAACTGAGTTTAAGCCACTAGTGAAGAGGCAGACCACACAGAGGAAGGTGTGGGTGTGCTGCCACACAGCATACTGTATCTCACAGCAATCCAAACTTTAGTGCAGTCTATGAGTGACCTGTGTGCTCTTAACTCACATGCAAAATGGGGTGGACCTCACCCTTGGTACCTTACAAAGACCATACCTTACCAGGGTAAGTTGAAGATGACTTGTGTATAATTCCCAATTTCCTAGTCCTACTCACAACATGTTTAATCTCAAACATTCAGTGTGGCCTAGCAGCTTGTCTCACTCTGGTGATCACAGTCTAGCTTTGAACAAACACTTCCTTTTCTCTGATCTTAAACAGCCTTGTCTTCACTTGGGATCACTGAATTATCAATCTCAATAACACTGGCCCACAGTGAAGTGAGAAACAACAAGTCATGTCTGCGTAGCTTTAAAACACATCTATTGTTTTGTTGTCAATCATCGTTGAAAAACTGAATATGGAAAACTTGTTCCATCTAACTCCTCCTCGAACAAAGCATTAAATGCATGCACAAGCATTTACTTAGATTATGTCTGAGCAAATGTTGACACATGCAAATCTTTTCTATTTTATTGTAATAATAGAATTATTTATTATAAAACAGTTTAACAGTTAACATAGTTTATTTACAGTATATATGTATCATGCTATAATAACATCGAGGGCAACTGAAAAGTTCTAATTAAACAAACTGGACCCAAGAGTTGTAACAGAGTTAAGGCTTAAATGCATATAATGGCAAGTGTTCATTCAGAAAACAAAAGGAACATGGACATATTTAAAGAAGCATGATTGTTCAGTTAAGACATTAATGGTGAAAAGCCAAAATCCATTAAGATTTCCAGAAAGGTAACACACCTGTTTGTGTGGCTCGGTGACTCTTAAATTTCACTCTGATCAATATTGATATGCACAGGTGCAGTGGAGACTAAACGAAACTGTTTCAGAATAATTGTAAAAAAAACAACCAATAAAACAGTGTGGAAAATTTGGCGAGATTTATGTAAATATTACTTTTTGGCTTTTTAAGTTAATATTATAGAAACATTGTTGAATGTCTTTCTTCACTTTAAATACAAGAGAGAAGAATCTCACGCCATTTCGATTTTTGGTGAGGATTTCTTTTTATAAAAACACTTTTGTAACAGTATCAATAGGTCAGGGTTTAGCTTGAGGAATACTGAAAAATAATTGAAAACATAGAGAAACATGTAAAAGAAAATATGTGGATCCATCTTCATTGTGAGGTCAGCGGGATGCTGGAAACATGGTGAGAATGACATAAACAAAAATGTTAAGTCAATATTTGTGTGTGCATTATAGACACATAACTGGTGAAACATTGCAAACACAGACATAGAGTAGCACGATTTACATGACTTAACTTTATATAAGCATTCCCCTTTATGTTCACTCTGTAACCCGGCGAATGGAAGACCATCTCTGAAGCTTTTTTTTTTTTTTTGCAAAGACTTAACTGAAGAAAAAAAAAAAAATCAAAAACAACTTAATCAGTTTTAACACAAAAAACGTTTGAAAAGATTTTCCATGTAGCTGCCCAGAGCGATACTTCTTTTTTTTTTTTCCCTTCCTGTGAAGTCATGTAGAAAAAGGCATTTTAAGGCCTGTCTTTCTTTCCAGGCCTGAAAGTGCTGAAAAGTCATCTTTGGATGTCCCCAATAATACTTTCTGGTCAGCGACAAAGGAACAGAGGAAATACTCATGACAAGAGCACCTCTTCACAAGATGCTTGAACAATCTGGCACACTTAAAGGATCACGTCTGTGGGTTCAAAGTCCATCAAAGGAGCGCAGATATCACAGGGATCGTTTCGGGTGAGGAGCTCAGATGAGAGAGATCCGTATAGGGATGGTGGGAGACTCTGTCCTGTGCAGAGGGGAGTGATGGGACACGACATGTTCCACCAGTGTGTGCTTGGACATGTGCTTCATAAGGTATGTCTCCTGGGGACAAACAACAACAACAACAAAGTTAGACATTTTGCTGCAGTTTGCTCAGATTTGAGTTTTTTTTTACTTGACTGTGATTCCTCACTCACTGAGGTGTATGCCCGGCCGCACATGCTGCAGCAGTAGGCCTTGGCGTTTTTGATGGCATGTGCAGACATGTGGATCTGCAGCGAGGCAGAGTCCGAGTAGGCACGGTAACAATTGGAACATTTGAAGGGCTTGTCCTTGTTGTGCTGTCGCTGGTGAGACTTAACAGCAGGGAAAACAAAGACAAAGAAAGACAAAAACAAAAACTTAGTCAGGAAATCTAACCCAACAGAGGAGGATTGAGGTGGTTAATCACGGAGAGGAGGAAAAGGAGTCGATTTTTACCTGCAGATTAGACAACTGAGTAAAAGCTTTTTCACATCCAGGATGGGCACATTTATAAGGCCGTTCTCCTGTGTGGATTCTGAAATAAAAAAAATTAAAAAAACAAATACTGTTGTTTGTATAACTTGTACAACACTGTGACACATGCAATTAAAAAAAATAATAACAGCTGATTAATTAACCTAAGCAGAAAACATCATCAAAGAGCAATACAAGATCTGATTTCTTAAATTCACACGCAAGAGATGTTTGCGTTTAGTTTGGCAATCTGAAAGTCAACTGATTTTTTTTTTTTTTTAACTTGGTTGGAATCAGTTGGTTGCCTAAAAGCTTGCTGCATAAAGAGTTGACAAGGTATGTTGAAACGACGACGGTTAATTTCATAAAACTGTCACCTCTCCACATGCTCCTCCTCTGAGGAGCATGTGGAGAATACATGTACAGAAAGTTGGAATGAGACTCTCCCATCGACATGAAATGCCACACACTAACTAGCGACAGCCTCAAACATTTGTTCCTACTGATACATCAGATATGCCATGTAAAAGTCTCAGCTCAGTAAACCTACAAAGATATTGAAATACACCTGTGAGGGCACTCACTCTTTCTGCTCAGTCAGAGTAGTGAGAGAATAAGATCATTGGCTCTGATTAAGCCCAGGTGTGGGGAGCTTTTATTTACTCTGAGTCTCCATTATCTCACCTTCAGAGGTAGTGAAAGGTTCTCCAGTTGTTTGTGTGTATATATATAACACAACAACTACGAATTTGGTGTATTAAATTTCCATTGCCTGTCTCCAAGAGAAAAACTTGTTGAGCTGAATAGTCTCGTTGCAACTCCTGCCTTTTGTGTTAGCAAAGCTCTCCCTGAAAGCCTTTGCTTTTTGTTCCGTGTTTCCTTGGTCTCCTGGACAATTTTAGTTTTGAGTAGCAGTTGTTTAGTTACTCAAATGTTAAAATGAAAGCAGGATTGATTTCAAACAGTAACTAAAGTACTCTCAGCCTAAGACAGACAAAATTGAATTGTGATTGATCAGTTTGATCTTTTAAAAGCCTAAATAAGTACACATACACAAACAATTCCCAAAAAGTTAGTGAATTAAAATAACAGTATGGAGTGATTCTCGTAACATTGGAACCCGATGATTGATTAAAAGTAGCACAAAGACAACATATCAGACGTTGAACTGGATATTTTCACTGCCAGTTTTGATAATGCTGCATGTTTTGAAAAAATAAACATATATAAATAGATGTAGAATATGACAAAATAATGTGAATGGCTGCTTCAGGTATGAATATCAAGAATGTGACGTCGTATATCTAATGCTTGTCACAGTTTGAAAAAATAAGAAATGTCATGCAAGTGTTGCGACGAGCGAAGGGATCGGACCTGGTGTGCTGCTGAAGATGGGAGAGCTGTCGAAAACACCTCTCGCAGTACGAGCAGCGGTAAGGTTTGAGACCAAGGTGTATGCGCAGGTGCTGAGCCAGGTAAGATGCGTTCGCAAAGGATTTGGTGCAGTGAGGACATTTGTGAGCCTTTGCCTCGGTGTGGGTTTTGGAGTGAATCTGCATGTCTGACTTGGAGAAGAAGGTCAGCTGACACATTTTACACCTGAGAACAGAAGCATATAGAGAGGACACACAGTTAGACAGGAGCATGGACAGAAAATGGGATTTATTTGAATCGCATATTCATCCTTGCACCCCCCCCCCCCCACCCCCCCAACTAGGCCTCTGTAATCTTTTTGTTTTGTTTTGTTTATTTCTGCATCAAAAACAGATATGTGGATGTGACGTGACAGACATGGGGGAGTCCTCGGATTTCATTTATGCTTAACATAAATAAACATCAATCAAGATACCAAGATGTCTTTTTAAGGAAGAGGAAGAGAAAAACAAGTCCTTAATCATAAGCCTGTTAGGTATTGTAGAGACCAGGAACAGGTCTGTATTAGGAGACATCACGGCCATAGCAGAGAGATTGAGTTTCGGTCCAGAAAGAACCGGAGAACAGTGCAGGTGTCGTGGCGAGTGAACAGCGGTAGCTCAGGATATCTAAAGCTGAGATCACCTTTGTTTAGTTTGTTATCATATATCAAAGGCTGTAATAAATCAGGAGAAATGGTGGGAGACTAATACTTACATGTTAGAGTTTCTTAAAGCGAGTATCAGCTCTATTATGGTAAATCTGTACATTTTACACGTGGAGGAGCAGGTTTCAATACTTTTACTTGTGCCTTGAACTACCAATTTTTTGACCTGCAGGGCATAGCAAACCAGCTATAACAGAAGCCTGATAAATGTAAGATGTCCTTTATGTTGATACAGAGCAACATTAACACGTAAAAGGACTTAAAATGTAAGTCCAATATTTTCTCTCTACTAGTTTCTGAGGGGAAGTATCTGGCCTAATGAAGCTGCTAATGTGTGCTACAGTGAGTCATAAACTTGTTCTGTTGACAGTTGGCAGGCAGGGAGAGTGAAACAGGTTTCATAATGGGACTACTGATGAAATGATTATTGTGTGGCATGAGCCAGAAGCACTTTATTTTGGTGATATATACGATAGATTTTAAGTAGTAGTATTGTTTTAGGAACGAGAGCAGCGTTGTGTTGTGATTCCATACCTGTAGGTTTTCCCCTCTTTGGTGGTGATAGAGACACAGGACTGATCGTGGCCTGAGGCTAGTATAGGGTAGGGCACCACCAACAGTGAAGACCCGTTCTCTGCTTTAATCTTCTTCCTCCCTCGTTCCTCCTTTGGAGGAGGGCCGAGGAGTCCCACCAGGCCTCCGTTGTTTTTTCCTGGCTCCATGCCGTGGCTGCAGGCTAACCCTGAGATGAGGTGAGGTGTGGGGGTTCCACCCAGCCTGCTGTGGCTACTTGAGGTGGGGGTGGTAGGGGTGATGATCTCTGAGGTGTTGAGGTTGCCCGTTCTGGACGCCAACGCCACACCTGACAGGTAAGAGGTAAAGACAAAGATTTGTAGAAATAATACATTTGTAAGGGTTAGAAATTGACATTGACGTTAACACACAGGCACTATCTAAGACCAGCTGACGATTGAGGGGAACATGACACTGTGAGAGTGGCCGACAGGTTCTGACAGCGCGTCAGCAGTATCTCTGGCATTGTGCCGGACCTAAAAATGTAAAATTAGTTTCCTCTAAGGGGTTGCTTAGTGATTTGTGCTCTCAAATAATTTGTATACTGTATTTGTTTTTTTTAACTTCTGTTTAAAAGACCTGTCTCTACCATAAATGTACCATAAATTGTTCAGCTTCTCTGGTATGTCTTTACCAGAGGAGGACTAGAGCACACGGGACAGAGGGGTAGGAGTTGGAGTGTCTTTCCTTCTACCCTCATTGTGCAATAACACATGGACACTTTCACTTGTATGTGCAATAATAATCTCAACCAAGTGCAATAATCGCAGTAATAATCATTGCCTTTTTTTTGTATATTTTTTTCTGCTTCTTCCATGCATATTTTTTGTATATTTTTTCCAACGGAAGAGTGTTCTATTATTTATGCTATATTATTCTTTATATTGTTACTTTTTGTTACCTGCTACATTTTTATTTTTATTTTTATTGTATATGCTGCTGGAACCTAAATTTCCTTGAGGGAGTCATCCCAAAAGGACCAATAAAGTTCAGTCTAAGTCTAAGTCTAAGTCTATTTGTACAGCACAGTGAAAACAGTTCAAACAAAAAGCAAATATTTGCAGGTTTCTGATTCTTAAATTTAAATAAATTCAACCACATGACAGATAAATCTAACCAGCAGTAATCTAGTGGATTTATGGTGGCGTAAAGCGATCTTGAATCTGTGACTTCTTCACACTTCCAGAGCTTTGAGAACGGTGACTGAGTTTACAGTGTGTAACCACAGAGGGGGGGGGGGGGGGGGGGGTTCAACTTTGTGTTTAAGCTGAAAATATTACAGCATGAATTAAAAAAAGTATTAATGAAACATAATTAATGAGTTTGGATAAAGGAATCCTGCATGATGCACTCAACCCGTTTCTTCTTTGTTTCTGAAAACAAACAAAAAAACAGGGCGCTCCCCCACACTGACAGCTCTGTGTGCTACCTGAGACATGGTTCGTCCTGGCGGGATGGTCGATCAGTTGACGCAGGTGCCAGTCTTCCCATAATCCTCTGGCTTTGATAGCTGCCTTATCATCTAGATTCAAATTCACATCCCCCAGAATACGACCTAAAAAAATCAACAAGAATGGACATTTGAAAAAACACGAACTGTTTAATTATCCTGATCAAGAATGTCTTTATTTGGACATACAGTATATAGTTGGTGTAAAGACTCAACACATATTCATTAAGTTGAATATAGTCTTTGTAGACTGTCTAATAATCTTCTAATCAATACTTTATTAGAAAATAACAAATGTCCAAAATGTAACTACTTTAGGTGAAGTTCAGGTTATAGTGATGATGGTATGATATGATGAATGATTGTTGCAGAGATTATAATTGTTTGTTTACATTAGTTAACAGTGTTAAGTGTTAACAGTGTTAACCGTGTGTTAAAGCCACATAGTGTCAAAATTAAATAGCTTAAAAACAGGTAAAGCACACTATTTAAACAAAAGACACTATTGTACACACTAAATTGGCTCTTACAGTTTTAACACTTTCTCCTTCTTGTTTGTTAAAATGAGCTTGCACATTTGATAAAAGTGACACAATATGCATTTACGATCAATAGTTTTTGTTTGTCGATCATACTTTTTGTGAGGTAGGTCTGTGCTAAAATTATTGTTACAGATATAGAGAAGATTCAACTACAATGTGTATTTTGAAGTGTGCTAAAAGTAATATTTGTATCTGCATTAGAAAGCCACTAGAAAAACGATGACAAGAAATAAGGACATAAAAAAATTCTCTAAGGTGATCATAAGGCCTCAGAGGCCACCAAAGCCCATTTTATTTAACCATTATTATGAGCGTGAGAAACGACCATACTCTACCATAAATGATACATAAAAACTAATGAAGTTGTTTTTTAGAGCTGATAAAGAAGTCCAAACGGTACATCGAGGTCAATGCAAAAACAAAAAAAGAACCAAAATTGGTAACAACAATTGGAAATGTTGATCCTTAACGCTTTGGCAGGATAAGTGTAAAGTGAAGTGGAGGTCGCTGAGGAGTAAACCTACCTGTGACGGAGCTGGAGGCGGGCCGTGCGTGCAGTGCGATGTCAGGTTGAGATGGGCTATGGAGAACAGGCATCTGCTGAGCTTTGGACATCCCGTGCTGGCCGCTGTCCGCCTGGCTGTGGGGGGGTAGTAAGTGCTGCTGGGAGGTTGGGGCTGAGGCAGAGGGCAGATGTGGCCCTCTGATCTTCTCTGCCATCAGTTGCTCCTTGATTTTATTGATCAAGACTAGGTTATCCAGCTGATTGGCAGGAAATGACATTTAGTCAGTGTCATTTTATGAGGTGATGATACCCTCTAGTGGATGATATATGACATTGTAGCCAAAACACTCACTGTGAATGTAAGTAAAAAGTTGAATTAAACCAGTTGTAGAGTTGAATTAAACCCATTATTCCCAACATATTTGACCCCTTAAAACAAAATAATGTCTTCTTTTAAACCCCTTATCACAAATAATGAGTTTAGCCTTGAGCAGAACTAAAACCAGAAGTATTAATCACATTTGTAAAAAAAAAGTAAGGGGAGGAGAGCAGCTAACTTTGTGTGAACACGATATATGTTGACTGATATTTTATACATTCTTTTGTGTATTTTAAGGGCAACGATAATGAACTGGAGCCTGTTTACTTTACATTTGGGATAAATGTGCATCGCTGATGTAGACGTGTGGTCTCTTTCCCTTTTATTGACCAGTCTTTATGCTGTGTGCTGCTGAACTTTATTTTCTAAATTTATAATTACATTTAAATATACCCTTAAATTATCTTGTGACATAAACCAGTTAACCTAGCTTAGCACAAAGACTGAAATCGGGAGTAAAGTGCTAGCATTACTTTTCCCAAAGGTAAAAAAGATGTGCCTAGAATTATGTCTAAAATGTCAAAATTATACACTATATATATATATATATATATTTATTTTTAATATTTCTCCAGTAATTGTGTATCTATTTTGTTTTACTTTGGTTCTGTGTATAGCTTTATGATTGACAAAAAAACTCTTGGCCAGAAAATGAAGTTCCAAAAAGTCAAATAATTCTTTTAAACTCTGCATCATTAAAAAATAATCTCAAAGAAAAACGTACAAGCTTTGACTCTACTACCTGAAGTTAATGTGTGTGTGAAATACAGCAGAATACCAGAGTCACTCACCTGGCTGGGCATGGCAGGAGGCGGAGGCCAGAAATAGGGATTGTTAAAGCGAGGTTCAGCCATCCTGAAATAAATCAATAAGAGTCATAAATAAGGTAAGAGCTGCTTCTTCACTTCACCATCTATCAGAGACGTGGTCAGAGCATGTATCGAGTACATGTTGGTCAGACTTTGAACATAGTGGTTCCCTTAAGAATATTTATTTCTTTACTACTGAAGTGTCAACTTTTATTTGTTGGCAAGGTAAGTCAATCATTTTCCTTGCTTTGATCTTCAACATTGAAACTTATAACTTAGATACAAAATAGGGATGATTTTGGGGAGGAGGGATTGCAGTTGTACTTCCCCTCTTTTTTTATCATCTTGGAATTTTTTGGGTTGTTTTAATAAGTTTGGTGTTGGTGATGTTCCCAAAAGCTGCCTCCGGTAAAATTATGTGAAGATCTACTGTTGAGCGCTAAATAGCAGTTAAAAAAGTTGTATCCACAGCACTCCACCCGAACAGCAGCTGACTGTTGGCCTGTTGTACTTGTCCGAGGTCTTGTGATGATGTGTTCTCAGATATGAGAGGAGACCTTTAGTCTTTTGACACTTAGTCCAAGCCTGCGCTGTACCACAGACTTCACAGACGATTATGTTTGGTAAGTGTCACAGATGTCTGGCAGCTGTTTCTCAGGATTTCCAACCACAGGGCTTCATGATGTGCATGCTGCCTTAGAGATAAGCCCTCACATGATTAAGTCAGCTAGTTAGGGAACTCTCCTTAACCGTTATTATCTGAGAAAACAGAAATGTTTAAGAGATGGGGCTCAGATGCTAATCTGTCTCCTGCTCTGCATATATGGGGCCCCAGCTGTTAAGAGAGTCTGATGGGAAACAGAGGAAGCGTTGGAGCAAAGCAGGACCTGAATGACGTAGCAAGGTCAGTAATCCAGCTAAATATAATGAGCATAGATTAACTGAAAACATGATGAGGCCCACTGGATTTTTAAAGTTATATTGTACAACAGTACAAAAGTTATATTGTATATCTGTGAGAACAAAATACAAGGGTGGCATATCGGCGGTATAGGATTGAAACCTTGTATTTACAACAGACAGAGCTTCTATGTCTTGAATTTACGATCGTAACAGCCTTTCTTTCCTTCTCTTCTCTGAAATTCTTTTTATAAAACATTTTACTTTGCATGCTTTGGCACACTTCACCATTCCTAAGTCTGTTTGGCTTAGCAGAAGCATAACACAGTCCACGCCTGCGAGCCAAGAGAAACAAAGTGGATATGTTCAGGAGTGCATGCGTACAGTAAACTCCTCAGAATATTTCTCCAATGCAGCCAATGGGGATCAGTTTCACTTCCTGGAGGCTCTCTCTGCCTCCAGGGAGCAGGATCAGAAGTTTGACTGCTAGACATATTCTTGTCACTTTGGGATTCACAGAAAATGATTAATGGCAGAGAGGTCCTCTATATAACATGCAGTTCCTGTGCAGTGCCTTATAATCTTACTTTGCTTTTGAAAATGTTCAAAACCGGGAGTGTCTAAATGGGCAGCTTTAGGATTTTGGGCACAGCTTTTTGCTGCGGACATGTAGGACACGTTTGGCAGCTGGGTTTAAATGAATCCTAAACATATAAAGGTTTCAGGTGACCCTGATCTACTGTACACACACTTCTGGGACTGTAAAAGGACAGTTGAATAATCTATAACGTTCTTCTAAATTGATTTTGCCATTTTAAATATTCCAGCGCACAAGGTTCAGATAACAATGCATCGCTTTGTCTGACAATCAGTCTAAAAGCATCACATTTTTCTCTGATTATTAGGTTGCATTTTGTAGTATAGCTCTACTAAAAATCCCTCACTGATTCTTGTGTCTAACTTAATCCGATAAGAACAACTTTTGGTCAGTTGGATCATGAAAATCTGTAAATACTTGTTGGCCCATTTACTTGGACCAGAATCTGTGTTCAATTGTAAATATATGAACTTGACGGGTTAAAGATAAAGGACACATATTTAAAAGTAAAAACTTTTAAATTATTATCATTTACTCAAAAAGCCAGGTGTCATCATTTCAACCATTATTATGAAAGTGTCAGCATTGTATTAGTCTGTAAGATCAATTTGGTTGCATAGTTTTAATAATGTAAGTACCTTTAACATTATGGCCTATGTAGAGTATATGATGCTTCCGTTTTTAAACCTAGTAAGATGTTATAATCATGTGTACAGTTATCACACTGATGGTCAGCAGTCATGATCAAGAGTTGCACAGTTATGTGCAGGAAGCACGCCTTCTGCAGACTCGAGCTTTACTGGAACAAAGCAGAAAACGGATCATTACTTTTGGATCACCAGCAGAAAGAAATACGCGACAAGTCCAGGTCTTGAGACAAAAGTTAGGGTTAACTTTACTCCCTTTTTTGGTGTCTGCGATGCAGATGTATAACACCACAAGAAACCAAAAAGGAGAAAGAAAAGCAGATGTTCAAACGAGCTGTAAATGAGAGCATCATCTTGTCCTCCGCAGCGCCTCGCTCTGTCCGCCGCCTCTCCCACATTCTCAGACAGTTTATTAAAAAATGTCAGACAAAAGGAAAACAAAAATGGCAGCCCTGTCTTATTTTTATAAGCAGTGGACGCCATATTTTGCAGATCCGAATATTATAAGGAGCTGATTCTTCAGATGCTATTAAAAAAAAAAACCGCTTCGGCGATGCGGCGGGATGTGGCTTATTTGCATAAGGCGTACGAACGATTGTTTACTTTGATTTGCAGGTTTGAATAGCCCGGCGTTTGAAGGGGGGAAAAAAGCCTGACACTTCCTTCAACAATCATGATGCTGAAGCTAAAAGCTCTGCAGCTCCTGAGCTATAAATCCAAATGACGACGTGAATACTGGCGCGTAATGAGGGCTCTTGTTTGCAGTAGAGAAAAAAAAAACGAAATCATTTTCACAACTCTACGCAGCAAATAGTCCTTTTTTTTTTAACGCAACTTTTGCGTGACTTGAAAGGAAAATGTTGACGAAGCATGTGCATGTTAGAGGAAAAAAAGAGGAAAAGGAGGCAGTGGTTATGCATCGGGCGGCCAACATACCTGAAGCAGCAAGAGAAGAAATATTTTATACAGGATTGGACTCTTCTTTCTGCTCGCTCTCAGTCGGATTTCAAACCTTCCGGGTCGCCTGCTGTTCACTTCTGGGTGCTGCAGGCGAGGTACAGAAACGGGTTTTTAACCTATTTTCTGGGTTCACGTTAAATGGCTGGCTCTCTCTTTTTTTCCTGCAGATGTTGCGGTCGCCTGTGCGCTACGGTGGCTTCAATGCACGTGTCGTGTTCATGTTTTACAACGTTTTCCTGCTGCCCATCAGTTGCAGTGTTAATAAACTATGTGCCTATAAGACTTTTGTTTCTCTGTAACATCTAAAACACATCTGTTCATAATTAATAACCATGATGAAGTGCAACAATGAGTTGCATGCAGGTGTCATCGTATCATGTCGCCTCTCCGGGTTCAGCCCTGTCTTGTAGCCTACAGTAAATATATAAAGTGTAATCCTCTCAGCAGCAGCCTAACAGACTGCTAATGTGCTCTATGCTGAGCTCAGCAGAAGGTGGCACTGCTGCCACACATACACAGGCTCAGGTAGAGGTGAGCAGGTTGGAGCTTCAATGTAAAGATGCTGCACTGATAACCAACATCCAAATGTATTATTATCTTGCATTCATTATAATGAGATTAAAAACTGAATTATAAGTTTAAGAGAGGCGTTATTTCTATCTTAGGAAACGCTTTGGTGCTGTGCTGTGTATTATATCATGTTGTCAACCTCATTGATACCAATGGAGAATGCTCAGACCTACTGGGAGCTGCATCTTTCTTAAGAGCTCCTGGATTGGTTACAGTCACTAATATATTAGATTCTATCAATGTTTATTGTGGAAAACTATAAAGTTTAACAGCACAAACACAATAGCCTCACAAGTCATGATGTAGCTGAATTATTGCCCCTCTAAACAGTTATACAGCTAATATATGTGTAGGTTTTAAGAGTGTGCAACAAGAACTGGTTTCTAATCCAACATGATCATCAGAATAAAAACTGGCTCTCCGAACTTTTCACATTTGTGGAGAGGCTGTATTTTATCCCTGCACTCATGGTAGCTTTCATCCTGGGACACAAAGTAGCACACATCCACAGGCCCTCATTTAAATAACTGCCTATTCCCCCAGAGTGCATGCAAATCCCCACGTGACTTTAGCTTATATCATTTCTCTATAGACAATAATACATTTCATTAGACATCATTTTACTTCTGTTTACAAAATACATGATAAAACTTGTAACATGTAAACAGAAGGTGACATATACCGTAAGTATCTGTGAGCTTGATTTGAGTATAGGTCTACAGGATTACATGATTTGACTTACTGTGCAACAAGTTTCAAACAGCGATGCCTCATTTGAGAGCAGTCATAGCAAGCGTTAATAAAGAGGATGCTCTGCTGGATTAAAAAAAAAAAAAAGACAGAAAAGAGATGCAGATAACATGTTCTTGTCAGGTTGTCTACAATCTCCCCTCAGATACAGAAAGTTGTACATAATCTCATTTTATTGAAACATATTATCAAGAAGAGAAAGCTGCACAACAAGAGTACGTAGTTTTATCAAAGTTTTGATCAAATGTGTATTACAATGTGTTCCAATCTGCTGTGTTGTGGTATTTTTTTTCTTTTTAAGTTTCAGCTCATAGGGTGTGTAAAACAGTTTCTTCAAGCTCAGTTTGAACACAACTGCAACTTAAATAATAACAAAGCTAAGCTCTATTTATTCCAGAAAGGTCACACCTATCCAAATAATGTACAGTGGCTACAACCTATAGCAACTAAAGACATTATAATATTGTCATGTATTATGTATGAGGAAGATGATGCCATATGGCTTGTGGCATCATCTTCCTGTGTTCTTGCTTCATGATCAACATCCTGCATGTGTGTGATTACTCTACCCTCTGAAAAAAACACAGTGTAGTTTGACGAAGATGGGTGTAACACAGGAGTGCTTGTACACTGCAAAAAAATTTAAATGTAGTCTTGTCAACACTCACACACACAGACACCAACACAGCTAGTTAGACAGGTTTTCTCTTAGTTAGACACTTAGACACGCACAAATAGTGCCACACCCTCCGAGACGCACATGTTCTCTCACCAGCACACAGGACAGGCCAGGTGCAGGGAGTACAGGAGGGGGAGGAGGGGTTATTATCTCCATGAGGGTGGAGCAAACAAGGGGGGAGGTGAAGAGAAACGGATGAAATGTTTGAAGCTCATATTAACATGCTGCTCTGAGGCTCCTGGGAGTCCAGGTAAGAGCTAATTAACTTCACAGCATTTCTACAAGACTAGATCCATACTCTTACTGTTACTTATTGTTTAAATTCAATAATGTATTCATTCAATAGAATTATGGGATATTGCAACAGGTTGAACCAGTCTGATTGCACAGTCTCATGTTCATATTATCAGCTAAGAGTACCAACGTGTATTTCCAATTTGCTAACTTTAATGAGAAGTCAAATGGAGTGTTTTAAAGCACTGCTGCTGTTGAAAATCAGTTTGAAAACATTTTAAATGTCATGCATGTTGACAGCAGAAGACAGCTGAACTCGCTGCTACTTTTGATGCACTGTAAACAGCAGTCTAGTCCAGGGTCCACTAGTAATGTAAACAATGAAAATATTGATCTGAAAAACCCAATACTGGAGTGTTCACAGAGAATTGATCGACATCAATGAAAGTTTAAACAATTCCGCATAAACTATATAGATATATTCAAGACATCTTTCTGGAGTGGACTCGATGCAAAATGCCAAGCATTCCTCCTCCACCCCGAGGCCAAAAAGAAAACCAGTTTGTTCATACCTTAACCAACGTGTGTGTGTTGTTGTTGTTGTAGCCATGGATGGGGTGTTGGAAGGAGCGGCAGTGTTGTGTGCATGCAAACTGACCTGCAGTCTGCTCTCCTTGCCCTCGCTGGCTACTTCCCACAGTCCTCTCAGCTTCTGCTGCTGCTGCCTCCTCATCTTCACTGACTTCCTTGTCACAGGTGGGTTTCAGGACTTGACCACAGGTGTGCTGGTCAGTATGATATAGTGGTTTTAAACACTTTCTGTATTTTGGCTATGTTCCCCATAAGCTCTATAAGATAACATGATAAGCATTATTATCAACATTATGTCACACGTGTTGTTTGAATCAATATGAATTTCTTTGGTATCTTAACAATATTAAATACGGTATATCACAGTGAATTAGAGGGGAAAAAATAAGTAAAAATAAGTCAGCAAGTACATTTTAAAGAAAACAAACAAACGTTTCTTTGTTTGGGATCTTAGTCGTCTTGTGTTCCTGAGTGATAAAACTGAAGTACATTTAGTCTTACAATGTTGGTCAGACCAAACAAGCATTTTTTAATCGGACGGCTTCAAGAAAATTAATAATCATACATTTACATTTATTTTAACTCTTTTCTGACTAAGAAAAAAATGATTACCTTATCACATGGAAATAAAAACAATCAGTCAAAGCAGGCTCAGAGCAGCACACACACACACACACACACACACACACACACACACACACAAAGATACATTTGTCATTAATGGGGGTTATACAAATAAATATTGACTGATTGATTGAAAAACATAAGCAGAAGTAGACCGACGAAATCTGCTATTTTTATACCCACTTACTTGAGAAAGACATTATCTTCTTCCTCACCTTACAACTCGGTTTCACAAGAGAGCAGGATATTGTGAGACATCACATCACCGTTTTTTTTCTTACACAAACTTGTGCAAGTGCCATGTGGAACTTTTAACCTCCACAACACACACAGTTTAGAGTCAATAAACTTTACAGTGAGGTGGGAGGCACAGTATGCATATTCATGCAATTTGGATTTTCAAGCTTGGGGAACAACATCAGTTTAAAACTAAGTAATATATCCTTTTTGCAGAAAACTAATGCACAACAAATATTAAATTCCAAGTTCAGTATTTTCTTACATCTTTTACATCTTACAACATGTTTAAAAGCGACTTATTTTTCAAGTTCAGTGAATAACAGCAAATGTTTCCACATAACTCTGGTTGGAATTTACTTCTCTAATCCATCCCTCTACTGACACTTTATTGTTTTCTTCCACAGCTTTTCTGAGTTTCCTTTGCATCTTTAAGTCCTGGCTGACTGATCAGACCACACTGGGTGACGTCATTGCCCTGCGCTTCCTGCTTTTCCTCAGCCACACATACGGTGTGGTGCTGCTCCTGACAGCACCCCTGATCGCTGTGGAGACCCTGAACAGACTGGTATGGCCTGGCTCAGATAGACAAAGTTGCTATGTCGGGGAAGAAACTGTGGAGGACACAGGCACAAGGACACAAGGACAAAGGTTTTCTCATGTTGTTAGTTACCTCTGCTGCCTTTCAGTGTGGGTTGTTGTAGCCATCAATGTCAGCTGGAGATGGAAGCTAGAGGAAGTGTGGGCTGATGACTGTTTGCACACAACCAACTCTCTCATCAGGTGTTTGCCCAACCTTTTCAGCCCCATGCCCAGCTCTGTGAATCCCTGCTGGGACATGGCCTTCCTCTGTTTTCTTATGCTCGTCATTACAACCAGCACAAGCCTGGACAGTGGACACGAAGCTCCTGCATGGACAGAAAAAGAAAAACATGGAGAAAAAAGTTGTGTTACAAATAACAGTGGCAAATGCTCACGAGACCTTGTTCTAGTTCCCTCTGAGCGTGTGAACCCTCAGAAGTCAGCATCAGAGGCAGCACAGTGTGTTGGCCCAAAGAAAACAGAGAGCAGCTGCACTAGCCACAGAGTGTATTCGTGGAATAGTGTGCAGATATCAACGAGTCCCCATAGAGACTGTGTCCTCATCCCACCTGATTTTATATCTGCAGGGATGGGAGGACAGGAGCATGGACGAACAAAGAAAGGTATACTTCTGACATTTATCTCAAAAGATCCCGTGAACTGGGAATGCTGGAGCCAGTTTTGGCAGGGACAATGGGGTTTTCCCTGCCTGGGGGTAAATGTAATTATAGGGTTTGTGGGTGTGCTCTCCATCTTTGTACTGCCTCTAATTCTTAGTGTCAACATTCTTCTGGTCAGAAGTATTGAGACTCTGCTGGAGATATGTATCAAATCTTTAGTTTCATCCGCAGCAAACAAAAACAACACATCCACCTTGCACTATGAAACACTTATATAAAACAAGATGGGTGGGAAGCAGAAATCTGAAGATGATTGGGCGATGTTTGCAACAGGATGACCAGATAAATATTGCATGTGTGCAACAGCAGGTCTACCTGACAGCATTGTTCTGAATAGGACGTAAATAAGTATTTCTGAGCTACTATTCACATGTGTGGAAAGTGCTGAAATCTGCGGAAGGGGCAAGTTGAGGCGTGCTTCTTAGAAAGACACTAAACCAGGCTAGAAAAGACAGCTGTAAGGCTTTGCTTTTATTGCACAGGCCCTTAAGATCGGCAGTGATTTGTCAATACACAATGGGTTGCAAAACAAGCCTCTCTAGTTTAAATAAGACTAAACCCAGAGGGCAAACAATCTTTTGGAAGAAGACATATGAAGTGTGGTACTGCTGCATCACATAAACCCTTCATAGAGCAATTGACCTGAGGGTGTGCCACAGTTTTGTTTTCCTTCTTTGTGTTTTTGTCTCTGTTCTTGGCCTCAAAGGACTGTACTTTACTTGAGAGATTAAACTGTAACTATTATATTTCGTCAGTACTGTGAAGTGAATTTCAGTTAGGCCCACTTGTACAATACTTGAGAAGTTACTGTTACAAAATCCTCCTGCTGCACTACGTGTCTTATGACTATATTTTGTGCTTTACTGAAGTGTGTGTACTTAGTTTTAAGTTTAGGATTTTTCATTAAAGCAAATGATGCAATGCAATTAAAACACATGATTCATTACTTATTTAAAGATATAGCATTTATTTGGCTACATCAATTGGCTACTACAATTCTAGGTGACATTAAGTTGTTCTGTTTACTAAATTTGGACAGAGATCCTTTTTACTCTTCATGCTAACATACGCTAACGAGCTGGTTGTAGCATTGGCTAGCTACATTTAGCAGTCTGACAAAGTCTTCTCATGAAATCCTACTAATGTGGGCTATAGCACATTACTGCTTTACAAATATAAAACAATTATATGTATAAATATAAAACTATAAAAATAAAACAAAGACTTGTATTTTGAACGTAGACAATGAAAGTATCAAAACAGCACATGGTGATGGCCTGAACCATCTGCTTTAGTGATGCACTTGATCCACAGGTGAGCAGAGACCGACACAGGATGTCAACACCAGAGGGCACTCTGGCACAACAACTCAGAGCTATACTGACAACAGACTAGACCTTGAAGCTGCTGAAATGTGATCAGTGCCTTTGAGAAAGAAACTGGAGAGGGATGTATTGTAGAGGACTGAGGAAACATAAGAAGTCATTGATAGGTTGCACACGTCTTCTCAAAGTGAGACTAACCTGTGGAGTCAAAGCCTATTCAAACCAAAGTGCACATTGACTTTGTGAAACCATAGGGCCATGCTCCTGTGAGTGCACAATGATTTTACCAGGAGACCCTGTTAATGCCCTGATGTAATGTATTTGAAGGCAAATCATTGCTTCATAACTGCAAGACTACAAGTTACTCTGAAAAGTACTGTGAACAGACAAAAGGTTAATTGGCCCAGTAGGCCTAGATTTTTTTTAGTGCATGATGACATTGAGAGGCAATATTTTAGATGCTGTAGTTTGCAGTCATCAAGTCGTTTCTACTCACTGAAATAATGATACTCTGTGGAAAACATCAAAACACTACAAGAAGAACAAGAGCAGAAATGATTTCTATCCTAATCAGGAGTTTCATTTTATTGCTTTAACAGAACACCCACATGTGATTTAACTGCTCCCAACCTGATGAGTAAGAGAAGAGGTTTTCTCATAACGTCAGTAAGAGCAATTTTCTCCTCCATATGACTGCTTTCTCTTCACTCCTCTGAGGCCGGATGAGTCCCCACATTGAACATTTTGGAGATCCAAAATTGCCCAGAAGTGACTTAGGGAGGTAATATCTATGTGAGAAGATCTCTGGTTCTTAAAATATACAAGCCAATAGGTTATAAGTTTAAAAAAATAAAATAAAATAAAATGTAGGCACTAGAATGAAGAAAAGACCATGAATGTAATATGATTACTCCTCCATTGAACAGTACAACATTTTCAGAGGGTTTTTTTTCTTAATGTCTTGTGTGAAGCACTTGTTCACCTTATTAAACTTGTTGTTAAAACGTGGCTTGCCTTTTACAGGACTCAGGACTCCAAAGATTGTAGGGATGCATGTAAAGATATCCAAATGTATCTATTTATAATTTGAAAGCTATCAGAATACTAACCAGTCTCATAAAATATATTGATTTATACAGGTTACCTGAGCCCAAAGGAACATCTTGAAGCTGTTCATTTTGTCCCACAAACAGAAACATTTTTACTAATAATGACAATTGAGGCCATTAGCTACAGAGCATGTTCTTTACTCTTTTTGATGACAAAAGTGAGTCTTTCTTTTTCGCTTTGTCCCTAATTTCTGAGATCAAAATCATCATGTTGATGATGCCTTGGGACAGCCATCTGATACACGTATCTCATAAGTGTCAGTGACTTTTTAATGGACACTTTCCCTTGAGGAAAACACATCTATTACAAGATGGACACCTTCTTCTCAGATAAAAATGTCTCTGTCACCGGAGTGAGATTAAAGAATGAAAGCTGAGGATATGAAGCCACTTGTCCTGAGATTCTGCTGTGAACAGGCAACGCTCGGCTTCAAACCGCATACTTTGTGTTGTAAAACAGCTGAAATTATGACGCAACAGGGCTCAATCGCTTTGGAGTGTGAAAGAATATAGCAGCAGGGTAAAAAGTTAAACCAAAAACACAACTTTTTGTCTTTCTGATGCATAGTGTGACTCAGATCTTAACTTTCAATCGTGATTTCAAGCTGTATGACAAATGTTCTTCTCTGCAGTTTAACAACCGCTCGCTCAGAGGCATCGCAGACAGCAATTGAGGAGGATGATAAAAGGAACACCGAACACATGCAGGCATTTTTTTATTCGTCATATCTCTTCTGCCTGAGCCAAAATATGAAATGGTAATAAAAAGAGATCACAACCTCCCACCTCCCTGCTGGAAGGCTTAGCAGTGTAGACAACTTGGAAAAAAATGCCTGGAATGAAATTCTGGGTGAAGTAGAGTATTGACAAGCTGAGGAACAGTTTCTACATTTAAAGAATTTTAATCTGCCTCCCAGATACATTGTCTTGTTTTGAGAGTTTTAGTTACACCAATGTTGATATTCACTTACTCCAAAAAGTATCATGATGAATGCTTTTTGACAAAGAACTAAAATCATGAAGATTTATGGTTCACTATAAAACCAATTGGCATGCATGACCTTTTACAGTAGCAGTGGATTTCAACCTATTATGCTTGTAGCCCCTTGAAAATGAGGCAAATTAACTTTTGACTACTTTGAAAATGTATATTTTTCAGGAGTGGGTGAGCACTTGAAACTAAGCGATCTACTTTTGCAAGCCATTCAAAAAGTGGTCCTATCTACGAGAGTCCATTTACGAATTGAGTCCAGACTGAAATACCTGACCAACTGTTAGATGAGTTGCTTGGTTAGAGAATTACAGTTGATCTCGCCATTTTTCTGAGAGGGAAAGGAATGGACTTTTTCATTATGTGCAACAAGAAGTCAAAGTTTTCATGCGTCCAGGAGTTCCATTGATGACCAAAATGCTTCAAAAGCTAATAATGCTACCATCAGTTTTAGCTGCACTTAGCACTGATTGACAAAGATTATGGATTTACACAGCTCATTAACATTTTGCCCATTATCAGTGGGACCTAAATTGGAAACTAAGCACTATTTTCCACACTTTTTTAGCGTTTAGCCGTAAACCCTGATTTTTCTTAGTATAGCTTCACAGAGCTGCTAGCATTGCAAGAAATAAAACTATCCCGTCTTCAAACGCATAAAGCTATTTTAGTTGAGCACTCTGTTCTCTGATGCGTTTGAACTCGTTTGCTATAAATGTCCAGGTTTAAAACAAGAGATCCATTGATCCAACGAGCCTCATCAGTATGCTCCCCATTACAGCAGGAAGTTGTTCGACATGACACGACCCCGTCCACTTTATGTATCCACTTTAATGGTCTTATGCACAAACGCTATCTCTGGCTCATAGTATCCTGCATGAAACATTAGGCAGTAGGTTGTACACAGTGATGTACAGATATAAAAAAAAAGAAGAAGGTACAAACGGTACAATAGAGTAGAGTTAGTTATCTGTGTCTGGATTGTTGCAGATAATAATCAGGACAACGTTAGCTTGACCAGCTGATTTAATCAGTAATTTATTGTACATTAAAACATTTCCCACAAACCTTAAGCAGCAAAAGTGTTTACACAATGATGGGTGCACAGCTGCCATCAAAAGACACGATCATTATAATCATTAAAAGTGTCATAGTTATCATTATAATCATATAAACAATAAGCATCACCACCAGGAACCCAACACCACGTCCAAATAATCTCCTTCTTCATCTCTAAACAGACTCCACTGAAGTCTGTAACCAGGCAAACTGGGGTCAAATGTGACGATTCGTTTTTACCTGAAAGAAAGCAGCTACTCAATGGGTGAAATGTCATGGAAAAAATATTGACTGCGTCAATCAGAGAAAGGGTATACAAAAAAATACAGTAACGATTGTCTTAACCTCCAACTTTACCATCTAACATATTTAGGCTAGTTTTTTCAGAGATTTGTGGAAATATTTTTTGAGAAAATTCCAGAGACCTGACTGCTTTGGGTTTTCTTTTCCGCATCATCATCTAGAAAATGTTTGCTTTGCATGTGCAGGTCCATTCTAGTCAAGTTAAGAGTAAGTTGCAGGTGGCAAAATTTGACCCCAGTTTGCATCATACTGCAATTATTGTAACCCCATCCTACAAAACAAGGGCACTGCCCGGAGACTGAACAACACAGACAACACACACAAAGATGTACAGTGGCAAATAAAAGGGTGCGGGGATTATTTTTGTTTTGGATTAATGTTTAACCCAAAGATAAATCTGTGAAGTTGAACATAAAGTATTTTGTAATAAACACTTTCGCCCACTCTCTCTGGGTGTGCTTGGTCAGCCAGATGGACCTTATTGGAGGGGCACTAAAGCTGGATTTAAAATCTAGCTGCGAAAACACACCCGCCCACTCGCACAAACTCACACACTCAAAACTGTATCTCTCTGTATGCTGGACTTGGCTGAGCGACAGGAGCCTCTTAGGAGCAGATTCTGCAGGACTTGTGTACAACTGCTGATAAAGAAGAGCACTTGAGGCACGTGGGGGTGAAGAAATACACATGGGTGCAGCCTCAGGGGGTATTATCAGTGATTTTGTCATTATGTAACACGGCGACAGCCTGGGGAATGCCAATCGCACAGGGATAGACATTAGTAGACAAGTGTCATTCAAGTCCATCTTTTTTTTCCATTTCCATGATAAAACGTACAGGAGGAATTTGTTTTACATGTATGGAATGATTCAAAATAGTAGAAAACAGGTGGTTTTTGTAGCACTTCTGAGGAAGGATTCATCTCTGATCTATCAGATTTTGACGTCTGAACAGTTAAGCTTTTACACGTCGAGGTCTAAGCCTCACAGGATGACCTGCTTTGACAGAGTGATTTAATCTTCTCTTGATTATAAGACAAAATGAGCAGACAAGATGACTTGATGCAAAAATCTACTGAACACACAAGTGGAGAGAAAATTCAAAAAGTTAGCATCCTTACATTTTTGGGAAGGAGGGGAAACCAGCATGAAGAGAGACTTTTCCTTGAAAAGAGACGCATCCAACTTCTCATAAGCAGCATAATTTCAGACAATCTCAAATTGTCCTCCAACATTTGTGGAGGACTTGGAAGTGGCCAGGACGGGCATCCTATGAGCAAGTTAGTTTTGGATGACAAAAATGCCAACTGTAGCACAGAGAACATGAACTTTCCTCATTTTACAAGGTGAAGATTGAACTCGCAGGGACAACGAGACCTGCGGGAAAAATTGAGATTGTGACCTAACACAGAAGTGAACCAGACTGGACAAGTTTACGGTGGCTAAAGAGAAGCTGAAAAAGGGAACAGAGTGCTGTTACATTCAACATAGCCACCTGTACAGCACAGTGTGAGAGATGGGACATCAAGTTTGATAGGCCCAGAGCTTGATAAAGAGAGTGGTTCCCCCTGGGAGTGTGCAAGGTGGGCCTGGGACAGTCAATTTAGGAGGAGAAATCTTTTCTTTTTGTATCACTGCCGCAGACCCTGGATGAGCCCAGGGGTCCCTGTCTCCATTTAGTGTCATCATTTCAGTTAAAGATGCCAACACTCGGCTCAAGTGCAGGCCTTTATTGTAAGGTCGTTTCAAGCCACAAAGAACACCAACATCAAGCACGATTCTTAACTGATGTGAAAGAAACAAACATTTCAAACACCCTACTGAAGGGATTGTTTGGATATCTGAAGTGGATCTGTACGAGGTAACAATTGAAAGTCACAAACTACTTGATGGCAGATCATAGCTGTGTTGGTAGCATGCTGACTGTCATCTGTTGTCAGTGACTAATGAAAAGTACCTCACACAAACCCTTCTCCAAAAACCCGACCTATCTCTAGAAGCATTTTTAAATTAAATTGTTCAACATCTTTTCAAATCTTAGAGTCCTGTCAATTTGCCTATGATGTCATTCATCAGGAAAACCTCGACAGCAGACGCTTGTGGCTCTTAGAGGCGTACGGTGTTGATCCGCAGTGGCTGCACGTTCTTGCCGTTAGCGTGACTCTGACCGGGGCTAAAGTAGGGGAAGAGCTTGGCGGGGAATTTCTCCCTGTAGGTGTAGAGCCAGGACATGTCGTCTGCATTGTAGAAGATGAGCAGGCCTTTGGGGTAGTCCAGGTAGACCCCCACCTTCTCCAGCTTGCTCTTAACGTTCAGACGGGTCCAGGGCTCTGTGCAGGCGCTGTACTGGTTTCCGTCGTGCATGACGATGCAGTAGAAGCCCCGGGTGGGCTGGATCTGGATGCTGCCCTTGCGGCTGACGGACTCGTTGGCAACCCCGATCATCCACTGGGTCTTCTCCGACACCATCACCTCCCAGTAATGCACGCCCGACACGAAGCCCTCCGCGCCCAGGACAGACACCTCAACATCGAAGCGGCGCGGGGAGTCCTGCAGTGGCTGCGGATGGAGATTCCCGTAGGCCACTATTGTACAGTCATCTGATAGGATCAGTCTTTGGTGGGCTGTGATGGGGTCCAGGGTCAATGCTGCTGGGACTGAGGAAGAGGAGGGAGAGGAGTTTTTATTTTCGTCTGAGATTTAACACTGAAGCAAAAAGAAATAAAGAAAACAAGGCAAACACATCAATATGTTATGACTCTGCTTGGCCAAACAGATGAGAAATGCAGAGTCATTTTTAGCACCTCATTTCTCTTTATCTTTCGCTGTGTGGAGCTGAAGTTGGGAAAAATACATCCAGGCAGCGGGGGCTTCTTACAGGAGAGGAGGGATCAATGTAACAAGCTAACCTCTCAATTCTCTCCCTGTGGAACAGGGCAGTCGATTAACCACAGGCAATAGTGGCAGTAGAATTCCCCCCCTCACGTTTGCACATTTATAACTGAGCTTCTGCTTTTACTTGAAAAAGGAAACCCTCTCAGAAGTGTTTGTGACATCCATCTCTTTAGGATGCAATTCCTTTTTAGTGAAGGCGTCAATCAATACGGGCTACCTGGGAAATAAACTAAACGAATAATAATGCAGCTTTCTTCCTGCCTACTCCCCGTAGAGCCAAACCTGTGAACTATTTTTGTCCAGCCAATTCTGCTGTCAGTCATCTGTCCTGAGTGAGTAGGACTGCAGGAGCTGCACTGCTGAGATAGAGCATAAGCATTCAAGTCAAGCTTTTAATCTGAAGTCACAGAAATACAGGTTAATTACATTTCATGTTTAATACTTTAAGAGTCAAAACAGCAATGTCTTTTGAAGTTTGTGTGGGTAATTTGGGGTTATGGTGCTAGTTCCAACCATGAAGACATAAAGGAGGGAGCGAGGAGGGGATGAAACACAAAATGTTCCCTGCCAATTAATTCATGGGAGAAACGGTTTCATTATGGTAAATGGCTTTCTCGAGAACCTCATGGGAACAATCTTTTTCCTCAGGGAAATATTCACTCTGTGTATTATTACAGAAGTATCCGAACATTCAAACATAAACAAGTGCTTATGAAGGAAATGCTGTTATGTTAACACAATAAAAACAATGTTTTCTTGGAGTTAAGGCATACATTTTAGTGAGATGTATCTACAGTTAAATAAATAAAGCCAAAGTAACATTACACCAGAGGTTAGTGAGATATTTGTTTAAATTTCTTTTTTAGATAATTGACCCTCAAAGACCAACATGCTGAAGACTAAACAGTAAATCCTCCTGCCAGAGTAAGAGGAGGTGGTCAAAGTGAAGCCTTGTGGTAAAAGATGACTGATGCTGTGTTATCTTGTTATGGGTGTGCTCATCTCCTGTTTCAGGAAAATGCAACATGGAGTTGTGCAACAAGTGTGACTGTGTACACCACCATTCATTTTTTATAATGTTTTTTTTTTGTTTTGTTTACCTTCATGCATTAACTACACTCTTAGAATCAAGTGCTCTCCAGACAGTCTGTTTGGGAAGCTCAATTTGAACAACATCATACCATGCTGAAGAGTACAAACGATACAGTGAGGCAGTAACTGCGGTAATGGGTGGAGCTGCTCCAGCCCCCTCCACGGGCTCAATGTCGGTAGGAGGAGGAGTTTTCTCTGTGCAGTTATGTGGTTTTGGGGTGGGAGAATCTGCAAACACGTCTGCGTATTAGGGACCATATCATGCTGAACAATAACAGCTTGTTCTCTTGGCTCTTTGTCACAAAAAGCAGACACAGGAAACAGTGGGCGAGGGCATTTTTCCAGCTCCTCTGCGTTATATCAGCTTGGCTAAATGGAGGTGAAATGTCTGGCGTCTGGCCAGCTAACAGGACATTTCTTCCTCGAGTCAATGACATCTCCAGTGTTTGTTACGATCAAGTCATTAAAATTTCATAACCTGAGTGCCTCTTTGTGTCATGGAGAGAAACCTGCAATCATGCACACATCACTGGAGAAACAATGTTTTTCCTACTGAGCTTGAGAGGGAGAGAGAACAGCAAGGCGTCTGGTAGTTATTCCAGCTAACCCATTAGTGACAGCGACGGATAAGGGATGATGGGGAGGAATGTCTTTATTTGGTCTCTGGCAACCGCTGGTGATGGATCATAACCAATTGTTCCATTTGGCAGCTAGTCAAGGGAGGCCGGAAAAAAAACTGCCCGGCCTCCCAGCTGCCGGTAGCAGGCTGAAATGAGAGAATTGATTGAGCGAGTAAGAAATTCCTCAGCACATTATTTTAAATAATCTCCAGTGAGTGAGTGATGGCTGTAGGGCAGAGGGAGTGGAGCTCGTCTCTGTGCTGTCAAAAACAGAAGGGCATCGAAGCCCTGCAGGATCACCGCCATTACTCACACGAGGAGGAAAAAAGTATCCCGAAAATGATAATGAAAGGCAGGACTAGTTTTGCTCTTCATGTTTCTGAATCATGCATCAAGATTTTAAAGGAGCAGATCCACAATATGGAAAGAAGATGACTCTGATATTAGCATAGCTTAGCATTAAGAATGTAAAAGGAAAATCCCTTTAACCCCGCCATGTTTAAATACACAGTCGATTGGTTTTCGTCTGTATTTCTCCTCACAGCCTTCTCTGAAACAAAGCTTGATTGAGTTTTGTAATAAAGAGCCACATGTCAGTGACAAAGTAGATGAATTGCTGGATGTTTTTTCTGGATTCTGGATCGTTGGTTTTATTTACTGCGTGACGTTTTTCTCCTTTGTTGAATTCATTAGCAGGGTAACTGTTAGCGATTAGCTGCTATAATGCTTACATGCCGCCTACCAAATACGGCACGGTTTGCTGTGGAAACGCAAACAGGCTTTACCGAACCAAACTGTACTGATCCATACCGGACAGCTTGATGGAAACGGGGCTTAAATAACACAAAGAGAACATTCTAGAACTTCTCTTTTGGGAGGTGACCTGAGGTAACATTTGTCATAAATTGGTGTTTAAAACCAGACTGATCGATGGCAAATTGTGGTTGTGTTTGAGTTACGTTCATCTCATGATACGTACCTGGTGAGATATCTTGGAAAAGCAACTTCCATATCGTGTATTGTAAGGGCCCCATGTACTTAGATGTCGGGAAGTCTTCATACGTCAGATTGGTCTCATGTATCTTCCCTTTAATCCTGGAAAAAAAAAACATTCTAAAATCCAATTTGCTGCTTTTTACAAATAAAAACTGTTAAACCCACAACGTCAATGATTCAAGTCATTATACTAGTTAGTGTCTTTGAAATGGGCCATTATTGACATAGACCAGCTGACAAACTGCTTTATGGATGTCCAGTAGCAGAGATGAATGTAGCAGAGAGACGGAGGAGGGTTGGGCTCCTACACTATTACATTAGGATTCAATATGAACCTCCGCATGAATCACTCCGTGCACTCCTACGTGTGGTTCACACGTCATGCAAGAAACTGAGAGGCTTACTTATCACATTTAATTCCTGAAAATATCAGCGTGTTGATTAAATGGACTTTTCTGTTCGTGCAGAACATCTTTGGTAAGTAAGAAGTTTATTGACTGACAAGAATGAAATAAGAACAGTTCTGTTGGTGCTCTTCAGAGGACAAACGTAAGTTGCAAATATCATGACAAATCAAATTCATTTATTGAAAAAACATGTTTGTCTTTGATTAGTCTTTAATCAAAACAGATCCGTTCCATCTTCCTGAAAATAAAAGTTTTTAGGACTCATTAAACTTGAGGCCATAAAAATAAATGTATCGAACTGAGTGTGATGTTGGGAAACTATCCAAGCCCTCCAATCATATTAAACTAGACTTTGAGCTTTTTGGGTATGAAGTTGAGTCTTCTTTTTATGTTTAAGGTATTAAGGGTAAAAAATAAATGTCATTTGGGTCAGCAGGAAACAGAAGTAGTGAGACTAAGAATCCGTCGCAGAATTCATGACAGGATCGGATATCAAATGCTAGAGAATATGCTAAATGTTGATGCTCAGTAAAGATGATATTGGAAAATGATACAGGACTTTGATTTGTTTCAGGGTGAACTAAATATCGCTCTAACACCTGCTTCTCTCGTAAATTCATCCTGTTAAAGAAAAGATATGAGGGTTGTAACTCTGTAGTATTTTATAGAAGATGGCATAACACTTTATTTTTGCCACTTTCTAGTTCTTTACCCAGACTCTTTATCTGTTCTATTAAACTGTTCAATTAAATTGTCCTCAAGCTCCTCCCACTTCCCCCCAAACTTAAAGCTGCTTTTTTCCAGGCCCAATTCATCCTCTTTTTATGGGATGAATTGATCCCATAATCGATTCTGACATTCTCCAAAACTTCACATTTCAGTGTGGAAGAAAACACCTGTGTGCATGCTGTTCATGTAAGCAGTGTACATAAAGTGTTGATACTACACCTAAAGAGTTCGTAAAATTCTACTAAATGATTGGCCTTAAATAATGATGCTGAGAGTGTTTTAAGACAGGAGAAGCACCTCTCAGACGTGACAGCCACTCCCTCCAGGAAGTCGTGTCGCCCAGTCTCATTGAGGCGCTCCTGCAGGATCTGGATGCCCTCCTTGACATCTCGCAGCTGTTGGCTGTAGCGCTGGATCTTGTGCTCGATGTCGGCCAGCTTGCGGGCGGTGTCCGTCTCCAGCTCCTCCAGCATGCTCTTCTGACGCTCGCGCAGGAAGCGGTGAAGGCGCTCGAAAGCATCACCGATGGTTGCTCGCAGACTCTTGGCTGAGGACTGTGGGCGAAAAGGAAAAAAAAAGAAAAGAAAAAAAAAAAAGAAAGAAAAGAAAAGGTGTTTCACTTGAGAGAATCCTCAGCTGGGCTATTTATGACTGCCATTACACGCCTGTGAAGTAGACTTTATACAGTATTTAGCTCAGTTTGACATGGGTCAGAGATACTGACTGTATAAAGTGCTCTAAGTTGTTAATATTACAACATTTATTCAATTGATTTCAAGTGTCTCTGAGAAAACAGTCCTCCATTAAGAAAAGAAAGCAGCTTGTAGCAGGGTACAACAAAGATGATACAATTATAACTGGGGATGTAACGATTCACTCAACGCCCGATACAATTTATTTTACAAAATTAGACTGAAAAAGATTCCTTTAATTTTTTCATGAAAACGCCATTGCACTTCGTAATCTCTTTGGCTCTTGCACTCGTTTGGGCGAGCAGGGCTACTAAGCGGTTTGTTCGTATGGTTTGATAACGCCTGCTTGTTACAACGAACCACCTCTGCTCTACAGCTGCTGATGCTCACGACATTCCTGCGATTCATTTTTCAGAGTACCGATGTGAACCTTGACACCTTTTAATCGATTTTTAATTGCTCCACGATTAATCTTTACATTCTTAATTACAACCATTATTAAATCACTTTCTAACCCATCTTAAGAAATGTAATCGCTTAAGTCGTCAACTATTGGCTGATTCCATCTTCTTCGATGAAGGAATTATCTGCCTTCTTCTTTTAGTAAAAGAAACGTCTTGGTTTGAACTCTTTTGAAGTCAACAGAATTGAAAATCAAAACACTGATTTATCACTTAAATGATTCCAGTTCAATCTGAACCTGGAATCATTGTGAGTGAAAAACAAATAGTTCACTTTGAGAGAGGTAATGTAAGAAAAAGAGGAGGGGAAGGGAAGGCGTGAAAGGACATCCTGACCTGTGCGTGAGGACGTCTGATAACAAGTCCGGCAGGAGAGCTGAAGCTATTACAGATAGAGGCGAGCAGTTTGCAGGGGATGGCAGACTAGGAGATGAAGAGTTTTGGGGATGGGAAGCTGGACTTCAAAAGGAATGAGTCATCTGAGTGTTAGCAGTCGTCAGAGGCGAAGAACAAAGGAGCGTGACGAGAGGAGCCTTCCAATCTGAAGTTTCAGAGGGAAGAGTCGACTTCATTCAAGTCAGTTTTGCCTACACTTTACTGTCTGTCCATAAAAAAATGGCTCAACAAAGGTCAAGAAGACATTATTAATAACTACTGAATCGCAGTAAACTCATCCTTGAAAATGCAGGTGAAACTTCTTTATTGGACTTTGTTGTTTTTCAGGGTGAGCTGGATTTAGGATCTCTCATCTGAGGTTTAATGGGGGCTGTTTCCCTTGTTCATTCAGAGAGCAGATATTCTCACTCTCCATCCTCTCCCTCTCCTGATGAGTCAACATACTGATGGAATGAAGGAGGACGAGGAGAAAGACGGCAGCAGTCTTTCTGTGGCGTCTCGGCTGCTTTGGCCCAGCAGGTTGTGGTGGCACTCACGAGGCAGACTGCAACCGTTGGAGACAGGAGGCTGGCTACCTCAGAGGGAGGCATGTGATTATGAAGTGAGTACCCGTTGGGCATGTGAATAGGACACAATGTGTATCCTTCAGAAGGAGACAGGCAGGAGAGTGTAACCAAGGTAGACTCACTCATTCAAAGGGAGGATGAGAGCCGGGCTGCTGTAGAAATCCATCCTCAGGAACTGATGTCAAGAAAGTGAAGCTCTTTCTGCACCATAGTTTGCTCACGCTTTACATGTAAAAAGTGGTTTAAAACTCTTGTGGCCCCAGAGGACGCTGTTATAAAATCTGTAAATAGCATTGGCTGATGTCGCTTGAGTCAGCATTGATTGTAACTGGTGAAAAAAAAGTTTTGAGAATGAATGAAGGGGGAAAGACGGGGGCTCATCAGACCTCCAAGTCTCTACTCTCAAGGCTACATTAGCCGCTACTCACATAATCCACCCGTGTCCTTAAGTCAACAGCAGAGTTGCATTTTGGGTAATGTAGGAGCAACTTTTGACAAGGAAGACGAAAGCATCTAAAGTTGGAATAATAGATTCATTCAGGGGTTTTGGTTTGTCCTCCTTGTCCGGTGTAAGTTTGGCCATGTTACGGGCAGGAAAAGCTAATATGGACTCATTTCACAACTAAAAGAGTGAAAACAAAGCCAAAAAAAAAAAAAAGTCCAGGCCAACTCAGATGAGGAAAGATGAAGAGATGAAGGGAGACGTTTCATTCTCAGCTACCTAAATGCATCAGAGATCAATGAGGTCACAGCGTGGCTCTCTTCCAGGCAGAGCACTCTCTACAAATGGATGTAAATCTAATGAGATCAGCCCATTTCCAATGAGGAGCTGGGGTGGCTGAAAGGCCTGTATCTAGCAGGAAGAGTGAGTCAATACATTTTCTGGAATGGACAGGGCCTGGAGGGTTCTGCAGTGCCAGACTTAGGAAAAAGAAAAAAAAAAAAAAAAAAAGACCGATGCTGTGACATCAGACAGCAGGCAAGAAAACAGCAGAAAGGAGAACGTGTCCCTTAAAATGATAAAGAACGCTGACAGTAGCACCATCATCTTTGCCAGAGACCCCGCCCTCCTCAATAGATGTGATGTCTCTCCAGGAGAGAAAGCAGAGGGCTGTGTGTGTGTTGTGTAGGTGTGGGAGGGCAGCTCAAGGACTGACACACTGAGTGGACCCTGGTGGTTTGCTGATTAAAACGAGGTGTCAAGATCACACAGCTCGATAAACCAATTTACCTGTCAGGGTTGTTAGACATTAGACTGTTTTTTTTTTGTTTTTTTTTTAATGACTTGCTTTGCTTAACCAGAGCTGCAGTCTCCAGATTGTCGTCTCAAATTCAAACAAGGACGTCATGTTTCTGCAGATATCTCCACAGACGGTTAGGACAGACTTTAAATGTGTTT
This sequence comes from Symphodus melops, assembly GCF_947650265.1. Classification (NCBI taxonomy): domain Eukaryota; kingdom Metazoa; phylum Chordata; class Actinopteri; order Labriformes; family Labridae; genus Symphodus; species Symphodus melops. The sequence goes on from NC_136694.1 coordinate 21,070,259, forward strand.
AACTTCTCTCTCCTAAAATCAGACCACATGTCTTCGTACTGGTGAGGACATCTTTATATTGTATTACGGGAAATGAACAGACTGAAGTCATATTTAAAGCTTATTTAACCCACTTTTTTTTGCGGGGGGGGGGGGGGGGGGGGGTTACTTGTAAGACTTTTGGAAGACTTTCAGGAGAATCCTTTTCAATTTAAAGACTTTTTCTCTCCCTAACAATAACTCACCCACATGCATCAATCTATTAGATACTAAAAAAAAAGAGCAGCTCATGTTGATGAAGTAGTTGCACCTTGAGAACATTTCTAAAGTAATCACAAAGCTCACATGCTGTGGACACTGCATCACGGAGCTCTGAGGCTCATTGCTCATTTTAAAGCTCATCACTGTTTGTTGTGTGTTGGGCGGACTTCTCTGACCACACTCAGGCTGTATTCAGGCATATTAGGTCTGCTTCCTTCAAACCTTCTGACCTACATCAGTCAGACTCAGGAGAGTACAGGGACTTATAATCTTCCATCCCAGAACATTTTCTTACTGTCCGTTCCGAAAGTCAGAAGTGAACTGGGCGTTCAAGTTCACTGCTCCCTTTAGTTAGAACCACTTACAAAAAGAGCTGCTCTTGTCGGATGAATTTAAGAGGATGTTAAATGACCCAAAGGAAGACATCAGGCTGTAGATGTTCTCCCTGATGCGATGATCGTAACAAAACACATGGTGTTTGAATTTGTGATTTGTGTCTTTTAATGTATTTTTTATTTGTATTTGGCTTCTTTGTTTGTGTGAAACTCTGTGGATTGTGCTGCTGATAAAAAAGAGATTTTTAACCCCAAGTTTAATAAAAAAGCTTGTTTATCAGCCTAAATCCAAGCCTCATTTAAGGATGATCAAATCTAACCATGTATTGCTTTCCTCTTCGTATTCCATCATTGTTAAGAGAATATTTTTCACATGTTTGTGGTTTGTGGGTTAAAGCATGACAGGATAGCATTCTTAACAAACCCAAATCTGACTATTTCTAAACTTATCATAGATGAGGACGCCCTTTTTGGTCTGCAGCCTGGTGTCGCTCGATGATTGAAGTCTTTAAAAGGAAAAAGTTATCGTAGTGTTTTACTCTAGTACCTTGGTCTCTGTAAGCTGTCTTTGCAGAAGCTGCAGGGCCTCAGTGTGTCCCTTCTCACTGTCCTGCAGGGTGGCCAGCTGCTCCTTCATCTCCCTCTGCAACACAACAACAAACACACGCAGCCGTTAGGAAAGACAGATCAACAGAAATGAAGACAACATTCAGCTATGTTCAATCCTCTTCTGTAACACCCTTCCCTTCATCTCAGCTCCAATACAGTCTCAAACCCATCTCATTTGCATAAAGTAATGCTCAAAGTATTCGTCCACATTCTACAGTATTTATCATAACTGTGATGTTTGTGTAAAAGCAGTAGAGACTTCTTACCTCGGAGAGAAAACAAGCAAGGCAGATAAATGGCGAGATATAAAAGAGATGAAATAAAACCTCTGCCGATGTTGAGCTGTGACAGAGGAAAAAAAAAAAACTGGGTCTCAACTCTCGTCAGGCACACGCTGGCAGAACCTGCAGCACTCAGCCACCTCCGAGTCTCCCCACGGCAGGAGAGCGGCTCAGTGGGAGCTGACTGGGGTGGCTGCTGTCACGAATTGCGCAGAGTTTTGTGTGCCAACAACTCCGATTTAGCTTTTGGGAAAAGACGTGCTTCAGCAGAGATCCTCCCTGAAGTGGAGACTTAATTATTCAAATGTGCAAAAGAAGTCATGGTAGAAGCTCTGCAATTTATTCATCTGTACCTGGATTTAGTTTTCATACCAAGTGAATTAAAAAAAAAAAAACAAGGCTGGAGGAGACTCAAGTTGGCTACTGTGAGAATAACAAACTTGTGATTTCTTCAGCTAAATCACACTCTTGCTGAGTGAGTTTAGATTTTTGTTCCAAATGTGTAATAAAATGAGGTTGAAAGAAAAGAGGAAGCAGACATTTTGCAGAGACTCATTAGCTCTGTGAGGCTGTTCTGAGACACGCGTTCTGTTTTCAGCCTCATCCTTACTTTACATGTGATCACAAACAGAATCAGTGCTTACACTGGGATCTTTGAACAGGTATAATGTTTACAATGTTCATCAACTAAATTTGGCTCTTTAGTATGCTAACCATAGACTGACTAGTCATTGTTCTGAAAGCACTAAGGGAAATCTTACCACTGATGGCACAAGGTAAGAGTTTAAAAAACTATACACACACAGTATATACATATTTTTTTTCGAGCAGAGAGAGTGGGCGGTTACATGCAGCGACAGATTCAAGTTTGTATTGGTGCTCGCTCTCACCAGTATGCCAAACTGGGACAGGAAAATGAAAGGAAACGGATGAAAAAGACGCTGCTATCTTTGAATATAAACTTCGGTAACTGATTGCAGTAAAAGAAAGAGAAAGAAACCAAATGAACAACATGAACGTTAAAGCGTGGTGCATTGAGCAAGAGCGGTACAATGTGTTTAGTTCCTAAGACAGCTGACTCATGGGCACAGATTGCACCACCTTAAAAACACAGTCTAAATTCTAAGCTCTGGCCTGAGATAATTACTGTATTTGTTGTGTTGATTCATTTTGTTAAAGTAGCTTACAAAACAGCAGGGAAAGATTAATGTCTCCTCCGCACATGGAGGACGAGCCATCAATGACAGACCTTGGGGGAAGTACTAACTTCTAAAAACCATAAAGCACCGAACACAAACCTGCCTAAAAGAAGAAACAAGGTTATTTTTCATCATGGACCTGACCTTCGTTAAACTGAGGGATTCTCAATCAACCTGATCCGAGCCTTGATACGCTGGCCAACTATTCAAATCTGAAGGATTTTTTGCAAGTTTTAGATTCAGAGAGAGTAAAGCCATCCCGTTCCAATCTGAAGCTAGAATGAGCTACAAACACAAACTGTTTTATAAAACACAGCTTCAACAAAACTGTGCACGGGGCACAAGCTCATACTCAAAATGAGTGTACACATCTATGCGAGGGCAGAAAAAAAACAAAACACTTTATATTTGAGAGGGAAATTAAATCTTTTGCATCAAAGGGAACAACATGGAGCAAGCCTGATTTATTTTAAACCCCCTGTTAAGCCCCCCCCCCCCCCCGCTGCTGGTCTCTCTTCTCATATAACCCACGCGTCACCTTCTCTGAAACAATCCACCAAATGAAACTGTCAGCTTAAACAGAGAGACAACCACACCGCTGCTACCAGGCCGACACAAAACTAGGAAAAGATCTCCAAAGACATACGAACATAATTATTCAACTATCTCGCCCACGAGGGGAAAAAAAAAAAAAAAGGTTAATATACCGCTGGAGAAAGATATAGAACAAGCTATGCACTAGTCGAAAAACCTTGACCTGGATTTTTAGCTGCTGAATTAAAAAAAGAAAGAAAGAAAGAAGAAGCAGCAAAAGTGGGCTGTTGTAGAGCAAGCTTGTTTCTTCTCAAGGGCAGAAACAGTGGGGAAAACAATGGCTGGTGCAGGAGGAGAGCGTGACTCTCCATGCTAATGATAGAGAGTGCGGCAGGCTCGGCGGGCTCTCCGCCTCATCGCTACGCGCTCGTCTCCAGCAGGTCAAAGGCTGAACACACACTGAGACAGAGCAGCACTGACAGACTGGCAGAGAAAACATGCTCTTCACCTTTCCTCCTCTGCATAGAGCTCGACTGACGGGGCAAACAAGGGCAACTTTAGCTGTTAGAAAAAAACAAAACAAAAAACAACGCTCTGCAGAAGGTCTATTTTAATAAACAGTTTGTGCACAGTAAGGTTTGAATTACTCTTGTTCCAGTCACTTATTGAGCTTGTCACTGAGTAGAGACTGTGTGCAGTGTTTGAGCTGAATGTAACACGGTGAAGCTGCATCTGAGAAAAAGCAAAAAAAAAACAACTCTGGGGTAATCATCTTTACACACTTTTAAGGCCCTAAAAGCTCCTCCATAACGTGCAATTACATAATCCCCTTTAATCTTCCTGGAAGCGAATTGCGTCCTTTGAGCATCATACAGATGGAGATTTGTGCTGAAACAGAGAAAAATGGCACAGCTGCAGTGTCAGTTACCACACATGGACAAGGAATTATAGATCAGATTTTGGTGGGGCTCTCTCCAGAGGAAACATGTGCCTGATGGCAACAACAACAAAAAAAAAACATTCTTACGTGACAAGAAAACTAATAATGGAGGTTGGAAGGTGGAAGGAGTGCTGGTATCAGCAGGGGCTCTGAATCGGAGGTGTGCATGTGCACATGGCGTGTGAGTGTGTGTTTGTGCCATGTACGGAGGTGTCTCTCCTCTCAGTCTCATCTGGCTAACACAAGTCTGACATGACATTTCTCCAGGACAGCAAAATACAGAAAAATGGGGGGGGTCACAGCAAGGGGATTATAAATCTAAAACTCATTTCATCCTGCTGTCACTCCCTCCTTCTTCTTGGTCTCTTCATCTCCTGTCATGTTAGCAGCTCGGGCAGATATTTACAAGCAAATAAATGGATCAAATGATAGAATAAGTTTGTGTGTGAAAATGTGCTCACGGCTTGAAATATCTCGTTCTTTTTCTAAACGCTCTGAGCTCGATTACATTCAGCCGCTCGTTCAGGATTGAAAAAGCGTTACTGGCTTCAAACTGTCAGTCTGATGAAGTGGCGAACAACACAAAAATGCGGTGTCACAGCATGAATAATGAAAAGCCTACAGGGTGGAGAACTTCAACGCACACAAAGCTTTCTGTGACCAAATACGGGAAAAAACAACAATCAGGGAGACATTTCTTTCTCCCTGAACGACCAAATGAACTCAGAGCTAATTTGGTACTTGGGCTTATAATGGTCCAAGCATCTGTCTCTTCTGTTTGTCTTTACACAAAGCACAGCTCCCAGTAAGTCTCAGGTAGCAGACAGGCTGGGATACCAGGACATCAGCCAACAAGAATGCAGTGAAAACACTGCAGCCCTGACAGCAGGGCAGGGAGTTTTATGGTTTTGTTCTAATTTAACATGAAGGGTCTGAAATATGTCGTCCGCACCCAGACCGAGTCGCAGGGGGCAACAACACTCGGTCAGTTCAAGGTCAGCCACTGAGATATTACAAAGGAAGCAACACACCGGTGTGCACGTCGACTGAGCATCAATCGCCAAGTATATCGACCACGTGACTCACCGTGACGTTATCTGTACACAGGCGATTTAAAGGTGGCTCTCCCTCTACTGTCTGTGGTCCAAAAAACACGGCTAGTATTAGCTAAGAAATGTCTTCTGACAAGCAGACTCAGGTGTGAGGATGTACACAAGCAGAGGATTGTGTGACGGTGGACTTTACTCTGTCGCTAAACTTCAATTATTTCTGTCATTACATTCCAAGTTCGTATTATCTAAAGGGTGAAAACGGCCTCTACTACGCAGACAAGAACAGTTTGTAACCACGGTAACACAGATTCTCATTGTCATGTGACTGCAGGGATTCCCTCGTATCTTTTTAACGTCTGTTCTGAGACACACGACAACAAAGAACTGTGACAAAGCGAGCGTTTCATTTTAAATGTTGGAGGGATTATGTTTCAGTATGGAGGACTGTTCAGGTCGCCTCTCTGAAGCGTAGCGAGCGACAGCAGTGCTCAATGAGATGATGGCCATTAGTGAAGTCACGACCTTAAGATTAACCTGCTGGGACTGAGGTTTCACTTCTCTGACACGCTGTTCCTAAAAGAATGAAACAATGACCAAGGATTACAAAACACAGTGTAATCACGCAGCTCTTTAAAATATGTCTCTGGATTTCATACAAGTCATACTGACTCATGAGAACAAAGTTATGATATGCTGCAGGCATAGGTTTAGAAAAATGTTTCACTTGTCAGTCTGCTATCACTGCTGACCCCCCCCCCCCCCCCCCCCCGTCTCCACCCCACAGGCTGCATCCAGAACTTGTGAAAAGAAAGAAAAAGCAGCACAACTAAAATGCTGTCTCAGGCCCAAAGCTGCAGTGGAAATGTTCTCTTGGTTCACTGTGCCTCGCAGAGTCTTGTCCGTCTAGCATCAGCAGAGCTCGCAGCCTCTCTGGGGGGTTTCGAGCGCGTCCCTGCAGACTGAGCTCAGCCAACGGCGCAGACAGAGGCCAGCTGAGCTGACTGTGCATGGCCCGCTCCCAAAGCTGCAGGACAGACTGTTCCCTGCTAACATCTGTCCTCGTGAGACAGAGGGTGTGTCAGACAGGAACAGTCTGTCCGGGACGAGGGTTTGCTCAATCTAACTAAAATACTGCTAGGTGACTGACTCCACTCTGCAGATGTAATGCCCCTTAAAGTAGAGGTCTCGCCCTGCAGGAACAGAATGCAGACGGTCATCCTTTTTGGAGGTAAACTCATCTTCATGTTTTATAGTGACGCTGTTTTGCCCATTACAGCCATATTACTAAATCAAATAAAAGCCTCACTGACACGTCCCTTCATTAAGCCTCTTGGACGTTACATTACAGACAAAGTGTAACATGATGAGTTCGTAAATGTGGAAGGTTGACACATTTGGAAAGTTGAGACCAGAGTTAGCATTTTTTGGTCTTTTTAAAATTGAATAACATCAATCAATTGTTGATAACACATAGTGGAACTTTGTTGTCTGACAAACTATTTATATAAGTCTGTGACCACTTTGACCTTTATCTTCTATTATTGTCTGGTGTCACTTGTGCCTTTGTATTTTATGTGTAATGCGTCTTCTCCGTTACCCGTCGAGGGACAACAGATGGAAACGAGCACTTCTGCAATAATCTGCCATCTTTTAAAGCTGTAATCGTTACAGCTGTTCATTAATCTGCACTGTCTCTAACAAATAAATAAATAAATAAATATATTTACCTAAACCAGCCAGCTGCGCGATACGGAGTGTGTGTGTGTGTGTGTGTGTGTGTGTGTGTGTGTGAAGCCTCTGCTGTTTGTTTACATGCTGTACATCTCATTCCCCTCGAACCTTCAGCCTCATGTAGACTCCCACGCTGTTGCAGGGTTCAAATACAAAAAACTACAAAGGTTCAGTACCAGCAGGGATTCATTATCGGGGCTGCAGCTGAATTTCACTATTTTTATATACAATATTAAAGGGTATGTGCGCCTTCGAATACTATTGCTGTGGTAAAACAAAGAAACCTCAGGGTTTTGGGAACTTTCTTTTTCTTTTCTTATCTTATGTTTGAAAAAAACTAAATGCCAACAGAATAGTTGTCTCGACAACAAACTGTCAAAACCCAAGTAAACATTTATTTTGAAAAGTTGAAAGAACAAGAAAAGTTGTTTCCATGTTTACTGGATTAAAGATAAATCAATGAACATTTCAGAATATTCTGCTGATTGACAACTCAATATTAGCTTTTAGCGATAGCTTCTAGCCACAGCCAATACTTTTTTTTTTTTTTTTTAATAAATGTTGAATTTCTGTTCAAGTACGCTTGTCCTGATTGTCCATTATTTGACAGATATACATTAGAGAACTTTAGCGATGAAGACATGTCTCCTGCGGCTGATCCTGGTTCACAGCATCGGATCACAAATGACCCTCAAGTGTGAAATTTCTATTTTTACAAGAAAACATTTGGTGAAAGCAGCAGGGATGAGTGGTAGTGCTGCTGCTGGCGGGCCTCTCCAGTCCTCTGAATATAGGCCATGTCATGTAAATGATGAATGCTCAGAGGCTGCTGCTCCACTTCCTGGAGCGAGGAAAGGCACCGGGTATGCAAATGTATGATCCCAGTGTGGAAGTACAACACTGCATGTCAGTTTTAATAACTTGATCCTCAAAATGAAACAGATTCATGATGTCTGAATAGCCGTGGAGGGTCTACAGAGTCTACATACCGGCCTGGGGGAGCAGTGATGAGAAAAGGGTGTGTGGCAGGAAAGCAGCTGAAGGTGTTTAGAAAGACAAACTGGTCTCTAAGCTATCAGTGTTTTGTCTGATAATCTACACAGTGCAGGACAAGCTGTTTAAGAGGAACAGAGAGCTTGTCTTTGGCACACAAGTGGAAATCCGAGAAGTGGAGAGTGATAAGAGCAAGCCTGCTGCTCGACAGATGCCGCTCAACGCTTCCCCCATCAGTCCCGAGGCTGTTATACTTCTGCCGCCTTCTGAGCCAAACTAGCTTCCACAGAGCTATTTCAACAAGCAATCCAACATATATACACAATTTTCCCAGCTGAAGCCTGAATCTCATTTGACAGACGGATGGTTCAGTTGCTTTCAGACCCTTATACAAAATATTCACCCTACAGCAACCAGTTTCAGCCAATCTCGGAGGAGCTATCAATCAGCCCTGCCAAGAGCAAGATGCTAATCTCAGAGAGGGCTATACATCATCTCAACAGGCAACTGATGAAAGAAAAACCCATTAGCATAGTCAAAGTTACTTCCTCCAGGCCTGTGAGATCACATACAATCCTAAAACAAGCCACAAACTACTCCCATGAATCACCAACAACGGCTATAATCATCTCCAAAGATAAGAACCATGAGGAAAATTGGTTTTTAAAGCTACTCGTGGAAGCTCCACCGAGCTGCCACACGTTCAGACCTTTTGGAGTCGTTATGGTGTATAAGGAAAAAGGGAAACTAGAATTCCTTTAATTAAAAATCCCAGCATGCCACAGACCATCATCGGGTTAGGACAATACACCAAAATATCTTGGTTTAGACTTAAATCGTACATTATTAGAGCTAAATAATTATATTTTTTATTCATATTCATGAGAAGTTAAGAGATGAAGTATAATTATAGATAATAAAAAATTGCATTGAATAAAATACATTATTGCTTCTTTGGGGCATTGTGTATTCTTCAGTCAATCAGACAGTGTGATGTATCGTCTACGATTGTCTTGCCATGTATGAATGTTTGCAGTAAAGCTGCATCCTGAAATTATTGATACGTTGAGCCATGTATCCGGTAACCATGGTAATCATGAGTTACCCAGACAGTCCCACCCCAAGACCCTCCCAGGTAAGCTGTGGCTGTGTTGGGTTCAGGCATGTTTGCAAAACCATTTGAGACAGCAGTTTTGAGACGTGTTAAGAGCTACAGAACAAAAGACGTTGGACTTCACTTCACATGTTCACAGCTATATTTTTGGAAGTTACACCTGGCTACACAAAAAGCAAACTCTTGATTCGTGCCTAAGAACTTCAAAGCAGGGACTTCACTCTGAGCTCCCCCGCTAGGTAAAAAAAAACAAAAAAAAACACACACCCTGAAAATGACCTTTGGATAGGTTTGACTGCCAGCAGATTTTCTCCACAGCCAAATACAAGCTTGTGTCATTTTTAGAAAAAGCCTCTTAGGATTAGTCAAACCTCTAATAGTCAGCATGTTGTTAATATAAAACCTTGTAGTTTGTGTCGGGCGCATAAATCTTGTGCTTAAACACGGGGAGGTGACATGCAAGCCTGCAGCGATGTTTCCTGGACTTCATCGTTCAGGCACGGGAGCAGGAGGCAACAACTCTTCTGTGGCTGTTCTATATGAACTACACAGTCACGATTGTTTTCCCCTCACCTGCTACAACTCCATCTGACCAAATACACTGGCTGTCTGATTCCTTTCACTGACGTCTCTAATATAATTTGTTGGGTGTTTTCCTCTTTTGGTAAATCAGACACTTGCACTACAGTTCCATGAATTTTAAGTACAGCCTTGAGTTAGCACTACATGTTACTAAATCCCCCCTGATGATTCCTTCTAATCTACATATTGTAGCCTGGATCATTAAAAATAAAAGAAATAACACATTTCAGCATCGGTTTGAGCACTAAAAGATCTTTTTAATAGATGCCATTCTTTGTACGTTTTTTTTTTTTTTTCCAACCCACACAGGACTTCATTAGGGTTTTAATACTGAATAGAATTAAGATCAGTCCTCAAGACAACACTAGCTTTGCTTCACTGCAAACTAAAAAGAATAGCTGGCCACAAACCTGTGCACATGATTTGCACACATGATCAATAACATGAAGACTGAAATGGATATAATAGTCGTCTTTGTTTTGCCACAATCAATTATTCATCAATAAACCTTAGTAACTATCCGATTTCCAAAAGTGTCATTCAAGGCCTTTAGCATTTGTTCCACTTGCTTCAGTCAGATATGATGCATTCACTGACAGCCCAAAAGAGCTGAAACGAGAGCTTTCTGTTCTGGAGATTTGAGCAACTAGACAAGAAAAGCAAGACGACACGTGGGAGCTGTAGTCATTATTTCCTCATGGTTAATGTGACGCTGCTCAGACGGAAGGTCAAACAAGTAGACACCAATTTAAAATGAAGTGTTCTTTGGTTTCCTCTGCATCCATTTGGGCTGTTCGCTGATGTAATTATGTTTCTGTATTCACACATGCATGTTATTGTTCATCAGATGAAAATGGCTAATTCCGTGCAGTGATTTGGAACTGAAACCAAAAGCATGATGAAGTCCCCCTCATGATGACAACACCTTTATTGTGCAATCACCACGAGTGACGTTTGAATTAAAGGAGGTTGTGGGCTGCAGACGGTTGTCTTTAGTAGCACAGAGCAATCAGGCTCAGAAGAATATCAAAACTCAGTCACAGAATAATTCATGCTTTCAGATTTGAAAGAAACGGAACTCAACGATGACTGATGTAGTTTGGAATAAAGGCTGTTATAATGTTTTTTTTTTAAAGCTTACAACAAGGCATTTTTTTTGGAACGGTTGACTTGTGCTTTTGGTCGTCTCACTCAAAACTCACAATGACTATTTTTGTTTTCAAAGACGGATTTGTGCATTTCAAAATGGGATGAATTCAATGACTCAAGCTGCAGCTCTCCTCACAAACCTTTCCAAAGAGTCTCAACTGGCTGACAGGCAGCTCACACTTTTTTTCCCTCCATGTTTCTTGAATGCTCACTTGCTGTTTTACAGCTGCGATTATTGTAAGTTCACAGCGGAAAAGAGCTGCAGCTAGATGCCTAAACTGTAAACATCTGCCGAAGCAGGAAGCTCGTGGTAATGTGCAGACGGAGAGCGATGATGAGTGGAGGAAGGAGGGTGAGGACAGACTATACAGCTGGCTGCTCCCCACTGATTGGCCTGACCCTGGAGCACACTGAATGCATTATAGGAGTAGAAATAAGCTCTAAGAAAGCCCGTCCAGACGAGGGAGAACTGGCCCAATATATCACAGTGACAAAGAATTTAGAGGTTATAGTGTTTAAAATAGCTAATGAGGAAATCAATTATTACAAGGTCCAAACCTGTGTGGCCCTGCAGAACATTTAAATCACTTTCATTGAGCAATTTTGTATTCTGCACATTATCCCTAAATCTGATTATTTATTTATAAGGCTTCTTTGTTCTTGCACTCTGATGATCACACAACTGTTTGGCAAAGATCTCCGTTTCTATAATCCCACTGCTCAAACTTTACTGAGCCTGTGCGAGCTCTCCGAGCATGCATGGACCTGATCAGTCGTCATCTGTCCCTCAGCTCTCAGACAGTAGTTAGAACTGCAGCGTATTTGGTAAAATGAAAAACCTCTTCTTTCTCGTTAAAGACAAAACAGACGTTGAGAGCAGGTAAATATCTTCAGGCTGCTCTTTCGCTTTCACCGACGAGCTGGCTCAGAGGGGGCGGGGGGGGGGGGGGGGGGGGGGCGTAGGAGTCTGGGGCTGATTGGAAGCTATAAAAGAGGCGAAGAAAATCAAATTAAATAATCTGCAGCAAATCAGCGACAGAGCATTACAAGAGATTATAGCCCGCTCTGGCCTTGTCCATACCCCTGAGAACAATGGCCTGTAATCTGTCTTAATTCCCCTGCTAATCAAGGGAGGCAGGCTTATTGTCTGCAGCGGTGCATCGACTCTAATATCAAACTGACACAGGCAAGAAAAAAGCCGAAAAAAAAAATCTCTTCTGCAATCTCACAACAAACTTCAAACTTTTACCGAGATTTTAACGACGATTTCTCACCTCCTCCCCCAAACTCTTCACATTCATCGCTTCCGAGGAGGCAATTCACGTCTATGCAGGCGGCAGAGAAAGTAACCACTCTAACAACGTCTCTAAGTGTCTGGTCTTTTTCATTGAATGAAATCTTTATCGCGGTGTCACTGGCTGTCTCTGCTCATCTCCCCAGCATTAGGCTTCACTTTAAGCCGCAAAACTTAAAAGGACAGCACTTCCCCTCCTTACATTGATTAAGATGACCAGTAAATCTCTCCAGTGATCCGTCCGCTCAGACCAATTAATGCTCACACGCAACTCCTCATACATGTTCAGAATGTGGGTATGCCGTGCGTTCATGTCTGATGAATCGCAGATGGAGTCATGTGTGGGAGTTTGTTTATTTTCACAGAGAGTGAAATACACTTCAGAGAAACAAACCTCTAATGAGGTGGTTATTTTAAGTTTTACAAAATATGATGGTGGTGCTAAAGAAGTTTACACAGTACAATTCTAATTTCCCAATTTAACTCAACACAGCCCTATAATACTTCACTGACTGATTCAATTATTTAAAAAGTGCTGGTTTGAAGTCTTCACTAAACTGGTAAAGCTGTTTCTAATATTTTGTTCCTTGATACCAAATATTTCCTCACGTACATGAACACACAACTTTAAACATTACGACGACAGAGCCTTACTGCTTTTGTCCTGTTAAATACAGTATGTATCATTGTTTTATGCAACTGTCCCCCTTTTTACAGCTCATCGTGTTAGGTTATACATCATGTTAGTTTTTTAGTCGAGTTGATCACTACATGTTGGTTTTTGTGGGATAGATATTTTTTGTGCACTTTAAAAGCTGGTACCAGACTTTCTCAGGGAGCCCTGAGTTACAAATACGCAAGTGGGAGGAACGTGTCAGTGAACAATTGTTTCTTAGAAGGTTTCTTCGATAGGCACTTGTTAATCCTCTGGGTTCTGGGTTGTGTTGGGGCTGGGGGGGAAGGGGGGGTAGTCGCCAGTCAATCACGGGGCCGACATAAAGAGACAGACAAACACTTACACCCCTACTGGTAATTTGATGTCATACAACTCACCTAATGAGCTGGTCTTTGGACTGTAAGCCGGGGTACATGCAGGGTACACAGATACGCACAAGGCCTCTGCCTGACCAGGGTTTCTATCCAGGTACTTTTGGGGCGACATTATTCACCACCGCACAACTGTGAAGCCTCAGTGAGGAAAAAAAAAATGTAAAAATTATTTTAGCCTGAAGAATTTGTGCTCGTTTTTGGGTTTTTTTGCACCTCTGGATTTTTGCTGTAAACATCTGCATCTGCATGTGTCCAGCCCTCTATTAAAACAAGCCAGTCTGGCTTTTTTCCCCCTTTACCTGGTTTGAAAACATATGGCAATTAGGAAAACAGACTCCTTTGTGCAGAAGGCCTACATGAATCCTTCTAATGCACAACAGATGTACAGTCATCTGACTCACTTCACTTAAGAGCTCACCAAAGTAATCATCTCAACCAGACTTAAATGTTCAGGCCGATGGACAGCACACCAGCTCTACTTTCTCCAATCACTCAACTCTTCATCTGCTCATCCAGCAGCAGCCTGCACTGAAGTAAACATGCAGCCTCCAGCATCATCAGTGGGATCAGTAATGAGAGCAGAAGAGGCCACTGCCGCTCTCTGGATGAGGAGAATAAACCAGTACTCCTCTAATAGAACATGACTGCGCTGTCTTCCCCCATAGCTCCTTTTCCACTTGAATGCTGCCTCTCTGCCACACCACCCCGCCTGTCGGCCAAGCTGGACCAAGCGAGCCATTGGGATTGGTGGTTGGTGGGAAATTAGCAGCCTCCTCCAAAGAATATTGTAGCGTCCACTCATTCCTTACACATGGAGTTCTCTGTAGTGAACCGTCGTGCACGTATTCGGCACAATAAAATTCGGACGCCACTACATAATGACATATTCACTATCTACAGTGAGTAGTGTGTGATTTCAGCCAGCCTGTGTTACTAATCCAGATCTGTCTCATTTAATAAATTGCATGGCCTCCCCAAAAACAAGGAGACCATTACAGAGAGAGCACAGGAGGGAGAAATAAAATAAAGGGAGAGAGAGAGAGAGAGAGAGAGAGAGAGAGAGCTGCCAGAGGAAAAAGGAGAGCAGGCTGAGATGAGCCACAGGGGTGATGGCAACCGTGGGTGCCCTTGAAATTGCCTGACTCATTACTGCAGCAGCACGGCCATGCGTGGTGATGGCAGGCTTAAAAAAAAAAAAAAGAAGAAGAAGAGAGACAGAAAGAGAGAGATAGCTCTGTTTTGGCTCTGACAGCAGGAGAGTGAAAGACAGGCCTGTTTTTAAACCATCAGAGAGACACTTCAAAGGCTGGTGAGCTCATTCTGCACTAAAAGACAGGACCATAAAAGAGCGTCACATTTCTTATTAACACAATCAGCATGTGATCAGAAAGGGTTACTGAAGGAGAGCACGCAGGTGCCTCTGCAGACTTTGAGTGACAGGTCCGTGTGGGTGACTCACACCTCAGTAATCATTTCATTCTTCAGCTGTGTGGGTTTCCGTTGAACTCTGCTACCTGCTATATGATTAACAGGATCTGTATTATGTGGGACAGAAGTAGGTGCCTAAATATGCATGATGAGCACGGGCTGCAGTCTTCTCTGGTCCTATAGCACGGTCAACTAGAGCGGAAACACGTCCGCAGGGAGAGTGTAACACTCACACACAGCCCCCCCCCCCCCCCCCCCCCCCCCCCCCCCCCCCATATCACCACAATTAAGACACGATGACTGCTGTGGCTTCAACTTTGTCCTATGCTGGAGTTTACTGCCAACTTTAAACCACAGCGGTGCTTTAATAGGCGCACAGCTTCTTCCCCCGCTTCAATCAGAGCTACAGCGATCAAGCCGACCTCTAATTTAAACTGGCGCCAAGTGCTGCACAGCTGAGGGAGGGGACTGTAATCTCATCACATTTTACACAACATAGAGGCCCGTAGTTTACCAGCTGAGGGATGTGGCTCTGTGTTTAAGAAAGTCTGGCTTTATGGTTACCGTCTTGTTTAAAAAATAAAATAAAATCACAACAACAAAAGACAAAGATGGCACGCCGTGTCTGGTGCTGATGACAGCATGATCACTCAAGTTTGAGATGATGTTGCATGCAGAATGCTCGCTGCTTCCATTTGAATTGTGCAAATAGCTGCGCATTATGATTACTGGAATAAAACCAAAAACATGCATTAGTTCACTGTGAAACCTCCGCTTCCTAATGGCATCGCAGCGGACAAATCCTCCTCCATCCTACCTTAATGTTCTTTATGTTGAGGATGCAGTTATGCGTTTGCAGAGTGGATGCCAGATGTGTGTGTTTTGTGCATTTCCCATTTGGCTGCAGGAACTGTTTTTACTTGTGGGGGGGGGGGGGGGATGCAAATCAGCAGGAGGTAAAGCTGTCGACGCAGGAACAGGACTCTGGGCCCGAGGTCAGCACAGTGACATGCCAGGCTAAGGAGATTAGAGCCGGCCGCAGACCGACCACAGGCTGCCCTCATCAGCAGACACCAGCCGGCCAAATAAAGTGACAACACTGAGCCACAAGACCGGGGTGGTGAGACATGGCAGGAGAGTGATGTTGATCCGAACCCTCTGGGGATGAAGTCTGTGTGAGAATATTTCAAGATTGAAATGTGATGTAACACTGACTTAAAGCTTGTAGACGTTTGCATGATGTGAAATTGTGTTTTTACAGTGCAAAGGGCTCCTCATCACACCGAAATGTAGAGTGTGTTTATTCAGGACATCTCTTTGAGATTAAGATCTATTTGGCAATTGAGCCCTGACAGCGAACACGCAGCAATTTCTATGTGGACAGACGATGTTTTGTGTTTCTGTATTTTTACTGTCGATATTTCAGTCTGCTGCGGTTGTGAAACAAACCCATCATGAGCATGTTGTCGGGTTTAAAGACAGCTGGGCTGACAAAAACAAGGTGATGGAGGACACAGATGAGATGGGAATGACATAACCTAAAAGCAAACACTTCTCAGAGAACAGAGAGAAAAATAATAAACCATCAGCGAGCTTTTCTTTTGTTTTCACGGAGAACACAAAAACATGACTCTCTTTCATTTGGCTTGTGGTCACGCACGTTCTCCGCCCCCCTCTGGATGAGGAGTTGCTCTCCTACAGAACCACACGAATGATGAGTTATGTCACACTGAGAGGCCGAGGAGAACTTACGGAGACACGGTTTGAGCTAGTGCCACAGTGTCAAACAATTCAAAACAAAAAAAGTGCCAAACTTTGGCTCTCGACCAACCAAATCCTCTCCTTTAGAAACTTTGAAACAAAAACTCTGAGGTTTATCTTTAAAGAGTTCACCAAGCTGGCACGACATATGAAAAAAACACTGAAGCCGATTGCTGCTATACGCTTTAAGGCGTCCTCCTCAAGCATGTTGTTTGTGCACAATGTACATCGGGATGTCCAAAATAAAGTGTTTGCATGTTAAAGACGAGGCATTAAAAAAAACAAATCAGGCCACTTGTAGATCTTAAAAGGCCACTGTGCCAAACTCACCATGGGACATGGTTGTTTTCCGAGGGGGCCTCTGTGTACTCGTGCTCTCGTTCTATTTTGTCGATCTGGGAAGCCTCCAAAAGCTCCTGGCAGAATTCAAAATGCCGCCTTGAAAAGAGCTCCAAGCAGAGGGACAAGCTGGTCTCGAGGAAAAGAGAAACATCTTGTGTTGGGCCTAATTACTTCTGCTCCAAGATTGCACAGCTCTGACCTTTCTCAGGCTTCCGGCGCAGAGCGTGATTGGAAAGGAAGGAGGACAGCGTCGATGTTCACAGCGGCGTTTTTTCGTTCAGTTTAATGCAGAACACAGCTTGGTTTAGGTTTATGCCATTAAGCTAAATGATTGCACTTGTCTTTGATTTTAATTTCTTAATTCCTAATCCTCTCCTCAAACCCATCTCCATGGAGTTACTTTTCATTATCCAGTTCAGACTTTTGGGATTTTGAGTTCTAAAAATAATACAACTTTAAAGCAATTCATATTAAGCCACAAAATTACACAGCATTTATCCCCATTTCGGTTTGAAGGGAGCATTTGTTTTTGCCAAACAAAAACAGAATCAGCATGCATTTATACAGTGCGTGTGCGTCTGTCAGCCCAGATGAGATAAAAGAAGGCAGCTATTATGTGGAAAACAAGATTAAATCTGAAGAAAACATTAACGATAAGGAAAACGGTGCAAACTGATGTTCACATAGTTTTCAAAGACATCATTGATGTTGACAGAAAACTGCAGTGCAATCAGCACCGTTAGATTCATTCGGTACATAATCTGTCCTGCAATTTAAACATCAGTAAATAAGACGTCTGGAGGAAGACGTCAGTTTGGCCCCTTTCACACATTCACATCCTGATATTTCAGTGTGAGCTGCAGGAGTGAACTCAATTTTTATTTTATTTTTTTTTAGGTCATTACAGCCATCTTATCCGGACTTTTTCCTGCCAGCCGTCAACTACATCTTCTGCAAAATTTAAGGGTGAGCCAATGTGTGAACACAGCAGGAAATATTGATAACATTTCACTGCTACCAACGGGGTGAAGACGTTTCTTTTATGCATCTCCTCCTGTGAGGGCTGAATCAAATCTCTCGAATGTAAATATTTCAAAATGCCCTAAAATGTTCTTACAACTGTCTGGAGTTTGTGAAAGGAGCTTCTTTTTTTTTTTTTAACCCAGTTGTTGTATTATAAATATTTTTTTCCACTAAAACCTGTGTAGCTGTAATGTCGTCCAAACGTGTCGCTTCTTTCAGCTCTCAGTAAATTTAGTTTTATCACCAAGAAATCAGAGATCCTGTCTCTGAGCTTTGAGCTATGACGTCATCTACCACCTCCCATATTTAAAGGCAGGGTCGGTCATTTCCTCCAGATACACTTTTTAGGATTTTGGTTGAAATTGTCTTTAGGTCCTGACAGATATCAATAACTCAATAAGTAAAAAAGAAACAAAGAAAATCTGTCATCTGTAGGAGTTGTAAACGTCGACCAATATCTGCACTTGGCTCGACTTTTATGAACCAATCACGTCTCCCTGCTCGCTCTCTACCCCATACACGCACGAGCCCAAACTCAAAACATGAGCTGAAATCTGCTTCTGGACCAATGGCGCTAGTGCATGCATGTGAGGGGCGTGGCTTTAGAGGGAGCACAGAGGTATCAGGTTTAATGTATTTGGTTGCTAATGACATCCTTCGGCAATCATTTAAAAACCCAAACATCTAATATATGACATCATTTTTTCAATATACTAAATGCCATTATAAAACAGTGGTATTGTTGTTCATGAAGTTCGTCCTCCTTTTCTCTACTGGATGGGGTTTATCATCAGAAATCTGCTCACGGACTCAAGAGCAGTGAGGGCAAAATAAGCCTGCCAGTGTCGAAGAGAAACTTAAAACAGTGTTTTATGTTCAGTGTAATGAATAGTCAAAAGGCTGAGGTCATCTCATTGATGCAGTGTCTGCTGAAAAGGAAGGACTGGTTCATAGAGTAAACCTGAAAATGACAGGGTCTGTGGCATTTTAAAGAGGTAGATATACGGGGAAACAAGGTAGAACAACTTAAAGTTATGAATGAACGAATCCCTGAAACAAAGAAAAAAGGATATGTAAGTTTGATATCTAGGATTGCTCGCAGCTGCAGTGGGAGAGTGTAAACCTTTCATAAGCCCTGAGCAGGCTGCGTGTTAACCATCAACACTCTAGTCTGTTTCTTCTAAGAGAGAGATCTGCTAAGAAACCTGCAAACTATAAATGTTTTTAGGTCGCTTAAAGCAGATCTTCCCGTTGTCTACACATCAGTAACAGCAGATGTAAGCCATTAGACTGACTACATGAAATGCCTCTGGAATGTTTCTTTGCATACTCGGGCAGAGAAGGAACAGGATTAGGAGCTTTGTTTCACAGTTATTGGATTTTGGCTCGGTGGGTATGGAATAATCCAAACAACGAGAGGAAAGCAAACACTGACTGAAGCGTTCCTGTTAATGTGGAAAATGTGACTCAACTTCCGATCACATCAACACAGGCTTTAAAAGGAAGCTACAGCAGGCACCGTCAAGAAAAAAAAACCCATTTCATTTTAAACTTGTTTTAGTCTCATTTCAACAAAGACTTTCTTTTTTGTCCAGGGACCTACTTTACTTCTTTCCTCGAAAACAATGCACCGCTCAGTTACTACCAGAGCACATCTATTATCAATGCCGCATTTGTCATTACACTTTTCAAGAAATACTTTAAGAATTTAAATTTGAGAGTTAATATAAGCAATGCAGGCAAAATATACGAATGACACCAAACTGATCTCACAGATGAGCGAGGTAATGAGGGCAAATAAAATGAGATTCCATTATATTCCTCACTAACTTTTTGCACTCATGAGCAAAGTGCTGAAGCCCCAGACGGCGTGAGTGGGAGCAGAGGTCTGAGGCTGAACTGTCTGGGCAGCTCCCGTGGGGTTGAACTGAACTGCATGAACACGTAACAGAGTGCTGATGGGTTTTAAAGGAACGTCAACCTCGCCCTTGCTAATGGGCTGTCAGACTGCGTGTGCTCTAACTGACCTGTATCTCCTCGTACGCCTCGTCGATAGTGGTTACTTGGTGCTGCTCGTGTAGCGCCGGCTCGTCGCAGAAGAAGCACACCAGACTTTTGTCGGTGAGGCAGAAGAGCTTGACCTTCTCGTGGTCCTTGCAAGGGTAGGAGCTCCTCTGAGCGTTGAGGATGGCGTCCAGAGGGAAGGCCGAGTAGCGCTCCACAATGTTGGACAGCTTGAGACTGGGCGAGAGAAGGGGGTCGGCGAAGGTCCTGCGACACTCAGGACAGTCCCTCGTTCCGTGAGGCTCCTGTCTGCTCCAGTGCTCGGTGATACACTTTCTGCAGAAGTAGTGCTCGCAGCCGAAGCTGACAGGGTCTTGGTAGATGCTGAGGCAGATGGAACAGAGGAGCTCGTCCTTCAGACAACAAGCCATTTGCAAAGACAGAGACTGAGCGGCATCTAAGAAGGCAATGCTCTGAAGAGGAGTGTACTTGGTTTAATGTTCAAGTGAGAGGATCACTGCCATGTGGGAGGTGACGATATCTTCAGGAATCTTTTTCACTTTAAATGTCTCTATTGGAAAAAACAAACAAACGTGAATTAAAGACTGGCTATTTTTATTATGAATCCAGGGCATGGTCTAATCTGGAGCATTAATTATAAAGAAATCACTTACATGGGGCAGATTGTTTGGGTTGAACATTGACAAAGCAGACTTCAGTGAAAGATCATTTATCACAGATCTTAGTTTAAGAGATTTGAACCAACTACTATCAGCAGTGAGAGAGAGTAAGTAGGAAATAAACTGATAAATACATCGACAGGAGCTAATTCAAGCACATTACAGCTTCAACTTCTACAACTGCATTGTTCACTCCCCTTTATAACAATATGTTATGAATGTAATGTGGACTACTTGAAAAAACAATCAGGACATATAAAGTTGAAACAGTCCTTGCTCTATTTAAAAAAAAAAAAACACACTTTTTCCTTGAAGAGTTTAAGAAGTTATCAATCAAAAAACTATTTCAAATCAGCACAATCTGACAATGACAAGACAGCACTTGCAACAAGTCCAGGGGTTTCACTTTTAACCTTTTATTTTGTTAAATTAAATCTACAGTTATCTCAATTGGTATTCACACATGAAATGGTGTTTCACTTTTGTTAGCTTCCTCTTTACCTGGGAATAAAAATGAATATTGATGCTTTTAAATAATAAAAATGCAGGCTTTAAAATACAAATGTGTCCCCTCTTATGGACGTTGAGTTGTTGACTTGCCAGCTGTCTGTCTGCACACACAAACAGGGAAAAAAGGAAACACCTGCAGCGGTATTATCTTCCTCCCTTCCTGGCGTGAAGACGCTTCCTCATGCAGAAGGAAGCTACAGGCTAGACGGACTTTCATAATAATTACCACACGCTGTCGAAGAGATATCTTACAGATATCTTAGTTTTACAGACTTGTTCTACCTTTCTCTTTAAACTGGATTTGTAAACATAACCGAACCATGTTCACGACACCAGCAAGCACAGCAGGAGAATGAGAGGAGACATTAAAAGAGGAAACGTATATTTTAAAAAAAGCTGGATTCTAGGAGGGGGGATATATGAGTGGCATAAATATACAAACCTTATAGTCCTTTAAAGAAATAACAAATATGTGTCGATAAAAAAAAAGCCTAAACTTACCAGTCTGAGGTTAGCGACATCAGCGGCTCCAACGTAAGCAAGTGTCTTTCAGGAAGGAGAGCGACA
Organism: Symphodus melops; assembly: GCF_947650265.1. Classification (NCBI taxonomy): domain Eukaryota; kingdom Metazoa; phylum Chordata; class Actinopteri; order Labriformes; family Labridae; genus Symphodus; species Symphodus melops. The sequence continues at coordinate 21,091,677 of NC_136694.1, forward strand.
CACAGCGGCAACAGACGAAACCATTTGTGTTTGTGCAATGGGGGGAAGATTTCAAGCATAATCCTTACAGGTTAACGTCGGCTTGTCGATAGATACTTTTCAAAGGGAAAATTGAGATCGTTTTGATTTGATTTTGATATTTAAGGGGTGTTGTCTGTGAATTTTTGGGTTTAAATGCTTACAAAAAGAAATAGAATTGGGGGTATCAGTTTGCAATACAATTGATGCCCCCGATTAAGAATGGAATGGCTCAAATATCTTCTCTCTCCCTTTACCGGTTAGCATCGCTTATTAGCTACCTTCATTACAACACACAATACATGTTAAAGACACACGAACTTAAATATGACACATGATGAATGATCTTCACTTCAACAGAGCCTGTTTGGTGGAGACATTGTCGTCAAACTGGACTCTTACTGTTCACTGAGACGCAGACCCGTCGCCAGACCTTAGTCTTAGGGGGGCATATGAAATGCATGGGGGGGGGGGGGGGGGGGGGGGGCGCACAATTATTATCAGCCAGTACGCACATTTTAATAATCCTATACTGTATTCGTACAGCACGCAAACAGCAATATGACCCGGTACACTAAGAAATGATTCTGTAGTCATGTACATTTAATATATTTGATGAAATGTATTCAATATAAATGCGTCATTGATTTTGTGGCAATTATTTAAGTAACTTTCAAACAAAAATGTTTAAGATAGTATCTGATTATTTTGGTTGCATTAAAGAGCATATTGCAGGTTTAAAAAAGTGTAAATTAACACTTCATGTTGTCTGATAAGGGCTGTAGAATAAGTACATCAATTTTCTGTATGTTCTTCAACACATAAGTGCTCTAATTTAGAGGAGAAAGTGGCTGTTTTTAGCGTAGCTGTTTAGAACTCGCTTTTTTTCCAACAACGCGTCATATGACGTCACATAAGGGAGTCGCGTTCTGTTACTCTGCTTTGATGGGCTTTATGCGTACGTGTATGAATGAATGAATGAAGCCTTTATTGCCCCTGGGGGAACTTGTCTTGCACCGAGAGCATGACACACTTTATAAACAAACATTTAGAAGGCAGCACAAAAGAATTAAAGCACAAAAAACAGGCTAAAACATGACATGATTAAAGAGGTGTAATGATACGTGGTAGTGAGTGAGAACAGACAGGATGCCCCCTGCAGCACACACTCTTCACTGCAATAGTTTGTAATTTGCGCGGCGCACATTCGGGTGCATAGTGTAAGTAGCTTGACTATTCATAGTGTGTTTTGGTGAATTATTACCACAACCTCAGAAACGATCGAACAGATACGTTGAATATTTCGGCATCAGGCGCAAAAGCGTTTCCTTATTACTGATTTAAATCTCTGGGTGTTTAACATAAAATATTATATACGCAGACAAGCGTTTAATGATTTGATCTGCTGGAATCCTCTGTTATATTCTCTAGTTTGCGCGTAATAGACACCGGACAGTCTGTATTAATATATGTAGTCATACGATTTATTATAAATCCAACTCTGTTACAAGAGAGCGTGTGTATCTGTGTGTGTGTGTGTGTGTGTGTGTGTGTGTGTGTGTGTGTGTGTGTGTGTGTGTGTGTGCGCGCGCAGTGGGGAAAGACGGAATGCACAGTTTGGAAACAAACCGAAACACAAGCTTTACGTCTATCCCATTAAAATTTTAAACTTTTTGTCGAAGCCTAATATATGTGCAAAAGTACACATTAAAGTGTGGAGTGCGCTGTTGTGCATGTTTGTGTGGATTACGTTCAGTGGACGTGCGCTGTGAACTCACGTCAGGAGAATCCTGCACCATACACTGTATTTTCTATAACAACGTGAGCACTGGGCTGCATCAGGAATAAAAAATAAAGACATAGTGCTGCATTTGCACAGGCTGTGTAATCGGGTTCTATGTCTCTCTCTCTCTCTCTCTCTCAAAAAATGTAACTAATTACTTTAGGGCTTTCTAATTAATTAATCGAAATGAATCGCATTTTAAGTGCATCACAATATTTGCCCTGAAAAGCAAAACTTTTCAATCTAAATGGATGTTAGTGGATGAATGAATACAATGCATGCAATTTTACTTGCTTGTCAGTTTCATAAAGCTGTTGGATCTTGTTTGAAATTTGTTTTTCTACACAGCAGTTGGAAAGTTGGATCACACATTGCTACCTTTAGCACATTTCCGACCCCCTTATCTTCTACCACTAATAGTGGTATACAGTCCAGAGCAACCAATTGAGCGAGTGAATTTCTAAGTTTATCAGATGTTGAATTACTAATTTTGGTCCTGAAGCCAGTCATTTGGTCGAGTTTACACTGCAAATGCTTCTTGTTTGTACTTGTGGTGGAGCTAGGGCAGAGCGAGTGCGGAGCAATGACAAAAATGGCAAACTGTGATTTAATTATGTTCTTGTAATTAATTAATCGTAATCAATTGGTTTAAGTCCCGTCCCTAAAAGAAATGCAAATTATTAACTAAATGGTAAATGCTGACGTACTGCAAATATATATAAATACCTAGTTGTCGCTAATGCTATGCTTCCTCAGTTGCATTTTAAAAAAAATTAGCAACAAGGCTAATGCTCAAGCTAAGCAACATGCTATGCTACATCACAAGCTCAGAAGAAATGTATGACACAAAACACCCAGGCTAATGCTAACGCTACACATAGTCACTTAAGTACATGCTCATGCTTCTAAGAAATGCTGCAGCTACATGCTAACAGAATGACAAAAGGCAAACCACATTACAAATGCACATGGTAATTGCAATGTTTAAACAGGACAGATCACCTATATTAGACTAGTTTACAAGTTGAGCTTTTGGGGACTCAGGTTGTACTTTGATACACATTACACATTGACTATTGTACATCAAAATATTTTATTTATTGTTACACATCAAATATATCTTGCCAATCACCTGTTGCTCCACAGATTTGAGTGCACTATTCTCTCTCAACCAGGAAGTGTCAAACTGAGCTGAACCCAGCCTTGAGTTCATATAATTATTTGGGGGGGGGACTCGAGTGGAAGGTGCCATGTTTGGTCGAAGTGGAGGTATGTTTGGATTGTTGAGATTAAAAATGTTAATATAAAAGGCAGTTTTAGTATTTTAGAGGAGGCTGGGGAGCCTCTGAGGTAGATGGAGTTTGGAACTGGAGTGGATCAGAGCTGTTTCAACAGTTTATCACAGAGCTGAAGGGCCCAGACTGGTATTGTTTTGAGCTCAGTCTCTTTGTTTGTTTGGCCCTTTTTGCTTAATGTATTTTTTCTTGCAAGTATTATTTTCATGTTCAAGGAACAAAGGAGGCCCTACAGGCCCGGTGAATACCCAGGAAAGGTAAGTCAGCAGAGGTGTGAGAGTACTAAAATATCAAGTAAAAGTACTGTTACTTAAAAAACACATTTACTTAAAGAGCATATTGCAGGTTAAAAAAAAATTGTAATTAATATTTTATATAGTCTGTTAATAGCTGTAAAATAAGTGGGTTATTTTTTTAATATGTTCTACAACACATAAGTGCTCTAATTTAGAGGAGAAAGTGGCTGTTTTAGCATAGCCGTTTAGAACGTGCTTTTTTTCAACAACGCGTCATATGACGTCACATAAGGGAGTCCCGTTCTCTGACTCTGCTTTGATCGGCTTTATGCGTCTGTGTATGAATGAATGAATGAAGCCTTTATTGCCCCTGGGGGAACTTGTCTTGCACCAAGAGCATCAAGCACTTTACAAACAAACATTTAGAAGGCAGCACAAAAGAATTAAAGCACAAAAAAACAGGCTAAAACATGATTAAAGAGGTGTAATGACACGTGGTAGTGAGTGAGAACAGACAGGATGCCTCACTGTAATAGTGTGTAACTTGCGCGGCGCACATCCAGGTGCACAGTGTAAGTGGCTTGATTATTCACAGTGTGTTTTGGTGAATTATTCCCACAACCTCAGAAACGATCGAACAGACACGTTGAATATTTCGGCATCAGACACAAAAGCGTTTATTAATGATTTAAATCTCTGGCTGTTTAACATAAAATATTATATACGCAGACAAACATTTAATGATTTGATCTGCTGGAATCCTCTGTTATATTCTGTAGTTTGCGCGTAATAGACACCGGACAGTCTGTTTTAATATATGTAGTCATACGATTTATTATAAATCCAACTCTGTTACAAGAGAGCGCGTGTGTGTGTGCGCGTGTGTGTGTGTGCGCAGTGGGGAAAGACGGAACGCGCAGTTTGGAAACGAAACGAAACACAACCTTTACTTCTGTCGGTCCTTTATCCCATTAAAACTTTAAACTTTTTGTAGTAGCCTAATATATGTGCACGCATTAAACTGTGGAGTGTGTGTGCGCGTGTGTGTGTGTGCGCAGTGAGGAAAGACGGAACGCGCAGTTTGGAAACAAAACGAAACACAACCTTTACTTCTGTCGGTCCTCTATCCAATTAAAACTTTAAACTTTTTGTAATAGCCTAATATATGTGCACCATTAAACTGCGGAGTGTGTGTGTGTGTGTGTGTGCGCTGTTGTGCATGTTTGTGTGGATTACGTGCGCTGTGAACTCACGTCAGGAGAATCCTGCAGCATACACTGTATTTTCTATAACAACGTGAGCACTGGGCTGCATGAGGAATAAACAATAAAGACATGGTGCTGCATTTGCACAGGCCGTGTAATCGGGTTCTATGTCTGTCTGTCTCTCTCTCTCTCTCTGTCTGTCTCTGTCTCTCGCGCGCACAGCGCGGCACCGTAATATGTTGAACGGATTTGCCGTTTTTACAAGCAGCTCCCATACAATGTAAAGGTGAATGATCGTCACTTGCACCTTCTACAAATTGTTTTTGAATTGATTGAATGTGATTACAAACTTTACATAAGCTGATGTGAACACAGCACGAGCCCATATATGGCGAGCTGACACCTGTCACTCGGCAGGAAGCCTGCTCCGGGTCTCTCTTCTCTCCTGAGGCCGTTATTCCTCTAATCCTGCCTGTTTCTGCTCTCTATCACATCTAACAGGTTCAGAATAATAAGCCAGCACATCATTATATGTAAAGGAATACATATTTTCTTCCTATTTATTGACGGGAGTGACACTCGGATCCATGATTTTCTATGTTAAACAGACGGGGATTCAGCGGGACTCCCTTATGTTACGTCACAGCCGAATGCGGAAGTAAAAAGCAAAGACGTGCGAACACGTACTAAAACGTCTCCAGGAGACCCTGTGGGTTATTAATTTCAGAATTTCTTTAAAAACAGTATTGTTAACGTATTTCCCTATGATTAGTTAAGTTTTGTCTTTAACCTGCAATATGCTCTTTAAACACAAGTAAAAGTACCAGTTTAAAACTCATGTAAAAATAAAAAAAAGTAGCTCGAATTTAAAAATAGACTTTAAAAGGGATTTAACCCCTTTTTTTAACCAGCTATGTTTTAATGATGGATAATTTAATAATCAAGGCTTACTTTATAATGTTAAAATAATCAACTTTTTTTATGACCGGAACAGTTAAACTATTTAAGAAAATACTGGCAAGGTATTTATCTAAATAATAATGTAAAGAGTACTTTATTACATTTAGTATACTGATGCTGCTTAGGTCCTGTTTACACGGAGACGCTGTGACAGTAAGACCAGAACCATATAGAGATATGGCTCTGGCCTACACCACATAAGCAATGTTATGATGAATATCCATAATAAACTTGACTATAGAACATATTAGATGTAACACCAGAAGCATCTCTCAAACATTGCTTTTAAAGTAGTCAACAGAGGGATATGCACAGACATGTGACACACACATACACATAGACTTTGAAACTACCGGTACTTTGAGTGGCAGCAGCGCAGCTCTCGCCAGTCCTCCTGTCAGTACAGCTGGATGCAGCGTTAGAGAACCTTCTCATCCTTCCATCCGGACTTAAACATGTTTAAGGTTCTTTTTAAAAGCAAACTGAATCAGCGGGGCCTTGCTTCCGAGCAGCATACTGCGCTGATGCTCTGAGAAGACGCTTTAGAGCATGGAAAATTAGTTTTCACACATGACTGTAGAAGCTCCTAAAGTTAGGACAAAGGTGTGCTGTGAGAACAGTCAACATAGAATGGATTTATACGGATATCCATGACAAAATTAAGTGGGTAAGCCGGCAAAAACAAGCATTTCAGCATCCCCCTATATATGGCCCGCCGATAGCGACGAGTGTGCTGAGACGTCTGAAGGAGAAAAGCTCCCCCAGTGCTCCCTCAGACTGCAGTGTCCACTTTCCACCAGCAGGTGTCAGGAGTGTCCACAGAACGCTCCCTGATATGTCTAAATAGTATACTGTCACACGCTCTTTTACAGAAAGGACACGAGGTGATTATTTATCTTTTAAAAATCGGCAATGTGCGCGGTTTTTTTTTTTTTTTTTACATATTATGCCTCTTGTGACTCAAGCCTACCCGCTAATGTAGGCCCACAGGTTTAACATCACATTTTAATTTGCTACATGTTTATTTTATTTACTTAACTAGCATCAATATTTTCTTTGCATTTGCAAGTTCAAATATAACAGACTTGTTGTTTGTTTGTTTTAATAAATTCTCATTGTAAACATGGAACATTGAAACCAAACAAATAAATACCTTTAGAAGTAAAGGGCTCCCCAGTTATACTGCCTCCAAAAAAAAACACTGCAGGGGCCCTTCTTCTCTCTAAAATACTATACATCTTTACTTTTAATATTGATTATCAATGAAAAAACTGCATTAAAGTAGTATTTGCATTTTGTATTGATAAAGAATCTCCATACTTATATGAAAATAAAGTTTATTATAAGCAATTGTATAAGTTCCATATACAATGTAGCACCCGGGGTTGTAATTAACTACATCAGTGAAGGATATTAGTCACTTCATTTATTATAAATCACATTTAAAAACAGCAATGGCTGACCAAAGTACTGTACATGAAACGAGAACAATACAGCATAAAGGGCAAAAAGACAATATTCAGATTTTTATTTACAGTACAGTTATTTCTATACACATTTTATACACACTGGAAGTGAAGGACTAAGATATAGGAAACAGAATAAATGTTAACTGTCTTGTTGTCTTCGATAAAAGAGGCCATGACCTACAGGTGTGACTTGAAGTCCTTTAGATTGTTTTTATAGTTCTTTATGAAGACGCAAAGGAGAAAACAAATGTTCCTTCATGTACTGTAACTTTCACTCTCTTGCTCTGACATGAGTGTTGTTTTTCCAGCCTCTTGCTGTGGGATGCTTAATGACGTCTCTTCCTCTCCAAATGGAGGTTTACAGTCCTTCTGAATCAATTCTGCGGGCATGACAGAAGGTGTTCCAGCAGAGCCATTTCCTATGTTGAAGGTGATGTTCACATTAACCTGGGGGCTGGTTGCGGTGGGCTGTGGGGAGGCCTGCGTGGCAATGCTGGTCTGTGAAGAGTCCGGGTCTGTCATGGAAAGTAAAGACAGGGGCTCCGACAGAGCAGAGTGTGGATCGTGGAGACATGTTGAGGACTGAAGAGGCCCGATGGACTGCAGAGGCCCGATGGACTGCAGAGGCCCGATGGACTCTTCGCTGCTACAACCACATGGTCTGGTTAAAAATCGGGTGTTGTCACTATACTGATTCTGGTCATTGAAGGCTTGTCCTTTCTCAAGCAGAAGCTGCTGTTCTGGTGAATCTTTTGTAAAGGAGAGCAGCTGGGTTTCCCCTGGATAACCCTCTTTGGTCTGCTGTATGAAGACACAACAAGGTTAGCTTTATACTACACTGATAACGTCTTTTGATTGGTGTTCAAAAAGCAAAGCAAAAGGAGACTTACTTTATCACCAGCCTCACAATTTCCATTTGCATCTACTTTAGGATGAAAGGTTGCAGCATCTGGGCGGAAAAGCAGAGCGAACATGCAGTGAAGGTGAGTAATGTAAGACACTGCTCCAGATAATGACCATAATTAGTCAACATTATTATTGTTCTTATTTTCAACTAGAGGACTCAAAGAATCGAGATACAATCAGGGTTTTACACCAGCATGATTAATGCGGTTACCTTTGTTACTGTTTGTTTTCCAAAGGCACACCAGCATTACTGAGATGAAAAGAAGTATCAATCCAGAGACGGTGGCAATGACTGCAGCTTACAGAAAGGTAAACAGAGACACGGATCAGAAGCAGATGAGGGGAATTTTAAATGCACATTTTTCTTATCATGACTTCAAAAAAAAAAAAAATCTGTCCCCCTACCCAGTGTACTTTCAGAGAGTGTGCCTCGTGGGGGGCTTTTGGTTGAGTGATTGAAAACTGCCTCTGGAGACGTCAGGTTGTTAGATGGTGTGGGGTCAGTCGGCCCTCGTGGATCCTTGGAGTGTGAGGTTGCTGCGATGTTGCTCGTCGTGCTCATCGGTCTTGTACTTGTCAACACAACTTCTAAGTCACTGGGTTTCTGTGAGGTTTGAGGCTCAGGTTCACACACAGTGTTTGAGGTAGCATTTCCTTTTCTAACAGTAGCCCTTCCATGACAGCTGGAGAGACAAAAGAGAGAGAAGGGTACAAAAAATCTGATCTCCCAAACAGCTGTGTACAGATGTGACTATCCTTCACTCACTTTGTATGAGGCAAACAATGGTCAGTGGAAGAGACTGTATCAGAAAACTTCCCTTCTGGGCAGGGTGCACACCTCACATTTGAGACAGCCGTACCTGAAAACAGCATGTTGTCATTTTAAAACATTTCACCATCAGTCATTACATTTAATTTCAAGTTTATAATACACAATAGAGGTAACATCTGAGGGTAAGGATTAATCCAAGTTTGATGTTACTGGGTTTATATTCAGCCTTCTTCACAACGTTTATGATGGTTTTATGCATTTGGTTTGATCAAATAGTTAAATAAAATTAAAAAAAACTTTGACAGATTGATTGTCAATAGGAAATACCTACATTTGCAACATTAAAACTTTAATTCTCTCTCTTCAGAAAAATATTTAAGAATAAAATAAATGGTAACTACAGATGCAAACAGCTGTGATGGCTGTTAATGTCGTTTTAGATTATCTCAGGATCGTAGGTCAGTTATTTTAAAACCAAGAAAAAAACAAATTGCGATTCATGGATGCCTTTTTGAAAAATTAGAGGCCCTTAACGTGCTTTGGTCTAGGATTCAGCTCCATATTCCAATTGAAATATTTTAAATTCACTGTTCAGAGTGTGGTTAGGGTCAGAGGCAATGATGTTAATGACTCAAATGAGGTTTGCTCGAATATACCAGACACTCATCTTTGAGGTCTCCGTAACGTTAACTGCGGTCCCTGAGTCAAGAAAACGAAACTTGTTTTTTAGTAACAAACTTTTTTATAATCTCTTGAAATAAGTCTTTACTTTTTAATCATGTCACAGAGTAACTACAGAAATGGGCCCTTTAGTCATAGTCAAATGTTGTAATCTTTCGATTTAAAAAAAAAAAAAGCTAAGAGGAACCCAGTTGTTCACAGCATCTGTAAAATCAAATAAACGTTTAAAAATAGATATCGTTAAAAAATATCAGGTGCATACCTGGCACAGACACTCCATAACCAGCTTTGCATAATCTGTAAATGCTACACTCTCCACAGTATGGCTCTTCATAGTCCATGGTGCAGAACATCCCGGGTTGGCACCGACACTTTGAATTCACAGTTGAAGAGCAGTTGAGGGCATACTGTAGACCTTTATCTGTGTTTGGTGAAGGGGACGTTTAGCTTAGAAGGCAAGTTCATTTCGAGAATAAAACAAAGTATTGAACATTATTTTTTTTACAGACATTTGAAGGGAAGCTTCTTACTTGCTTTGCATTTTTTGCAGGATCGGCAGTTTGGAGAGTAGTTTCTTCCCTCCATGTACTGTTCTGCTGGACATGGCTCACACACTGTGTCAGTAGTGTCAGAACATTCTTGTTTCAGTCGCTGTCCTGTTTTTAAATACATTATAATCCTTATTAATCCATATAGTTACTGTAAATTTCACGTTTATTATATCCGCAGAGAAGCGACCTGATTTCCACCAACAGACAAAAATGTGAAGATTGAAAAATGTCACAGTATTACTCACACATTTCCCTTGATAATGTGAACAAGGCCACCCATAAGGTGGAAATAAAGGGGAAACCTGGAGGTTAGCAAAGAAAAACATTTTCCATCCTAATCTATAGCAAAAATTAGCATTTTATTTTACAGCTAAATACTCAACATTAACTCTTAAAGTGACAATAACACACGTTCTTTTTCTTGTTTTCTCTTAAGAAAGTGTAGCCTGTTTCAACATACAAACCCCCTCCTCTTAAAATGATATGAGACTTTTCTTTCGTAATGTTACCGACATAAACAGGCCCAGTAAACTTAACTGTTTTGCCAGTTGTAGCGTAATCGGTGTTGCCATTCCAGGACCTTCACAGAGTTAGGATGCCAGAGGATGAGGGTGTTTGACCCCAACTAGAACTCCTAACCAAATTTGTTCCAGTCAGCTCCCAAGGCTAATGCTCGCACATGGCACTGCTTCAACTGAGAATAACATTCGCCTTCATTCATAGAAATAATGTCATCTTTCAAAGTTTAAAATGTTTTTTCTTGCAATCCCAAAGCTTTACACAGTGATAGTGGTACATTTGACAGACTAATTGCCTTTACATTTTAAAGTTGCTGTAGTTTGGAAATATGAACAAGGAGGCCTATGCTAGCTAAGCAGCCACACAGGGTTAAATTAGACTCGGTAGCAGATTTATCTAATGTTGTTTTACTGATACTTATTGTGATTTAAAAAAAAGTAGCACTGCTTTACAAAAAAAGAACTTCTTCATGTTTCACAAGATCAGCAACTAAAGACGTTTCATACTGAGTCAGCAGGAACTAAAAATGTCAGCCAGAGTTTTTCCTAATCCATCCATAATCTGTTAAGAGGAGTTGAAAAGACAAAATCATCGGTAGTTCGACCTAGCAGAAGTAAATTGGCAGTTGTGACAACAAAAAAATAAAAAATAAAGTCATAGTGACATAAAACAAAAAGGGAAACTTGTCAGTGGCAATGTATTACAAATAAAGTGGAAAGGAAAAAACAGTATAAATTACTAATAAGTAATTCAAGCACACAAGACACACACGACACCATTCACAAATGAGTCTTCTGCATGTACTTTGAGTACTTTCTCAAACTGTGGTGCTCTTCAGTGAGTTTAGACTAACAATAGACTGTGACTGTGGCTAACATCTATTTTGGCATATCCACAATGCAGTCGTGCATGGATGTATTGCTTAGACATATTGTATAAATAAGCCATATGTCAGCTGCTGTGTTGCCAATGATCGTGATAAATGATAATCATCAACTGCAGTAGGTGTTGTGTTTTAATCATCACACCTTCACGCCCAAGCTTTAGCAACATTTTCACAACTTGTGTCATCAGCTGACTTCTGTTGTACTTCTAAGTCAGTACTGAGACAGTTTTGTGTGATTCTCTGCACCTACCAGGAGGACACCTCTTGCAGCACAGGTTCGAGTTGTCTGACAGGTATTCTCCTGTTGGGTGCCGACACTTTCCAGAGTCTGGCCGATAGGCCTGAGAGCATACCTGTTGAAAAGAGAGATGAAACTTTGGGTGTTTTTTCGAGAAAGCATATATGTATTTACTAATCCCCTGATAGATATGAGCTGAAGAGACTCTGTCGGGGATTGCACGTTAAGAAAAAGAGGTTTTAAAATGACTTAAGAGGGAGTTTGTAGCCAGCTTTTATATCACACCAAAACTTTAACTGGTTATGTACCTTCTAACGATAACAAAAAAAAAAAAGTAATTTTATAACCATCTATGTTTTCATAGGCTGACACAGGCTTGTTGAAACAAGATTTTTAAGTCGAACCAGACCAACCACACTTGCACCCATCTTTTCCCGTCTGGTAATGCTGCTGGCCTGATCTGAGACCTTCTCAACAGGTGGCCTTTGTTCTGAGTTTGAAGAGGTGGATTTCACCCCTACAGTATCTCTCCTCTCTGTGGGGCTCTTTTTTTTCAAGTATTCAGGCTGTGGGTTCTGCATAAATGCATCATGCAGGTGCAACCCTTCCTTTCACCAACCAAATATCATGTGCTGATGTGAAACAGTGCATGGGTGACGACACACCTGTCCTGTGCACTTGCCTTCCAATTACAAGCAAAACGCGAAATATGCTGACAGCACTGTATTTCTTGTATAACAGGAAGTAGAGATGTTAACCTCGAAGCCCTCAGTTATGAGGCATATGCTTGTTTTGTGGTATGGCCACCAGCAACAGGTGATGTGATGAGAGGGTGGAACCTCTGTGAAGCTCTTATCATTTACAGACCTTTTCTCTCCTGGCTGCAGGCCAAAACTTACTCATGTTCTTTAGCAGAAATTTTAAAATGAAACTGGAGGTCAGTAGAAAGTAATTTGGGGCATTATTTCATAACCGAAAGTCTGAACAATGAGTCATTCCTTCGGAAACTGTATCTGAAATCAAGTGACTGAAACTGAATATTCATAAGAGTCACCTCAGCACAATGATGTTTTAGATCCATACAGTAAGACAATACAGTAACAATTATAAAGCTCAGGGCATCATACAGGAAATAAGTATAAAAAAAACAAACAAAAAACAAAAACAGTAGTCTCAATTTTTCAACCCATGAGAGGTGACAGACGTTTCCCTAACCGAAATATATTAAAAAGATGAACTTTTGAGAGTAAATTAAGGTTAAAAAATGAGTGTTGCTTATAAACTTTAAACCTAAACTTTTATCTTTCTTTGTGTTTAAGCAGTTTTATATCGGGTGAAACCAATCACTGCCACATACCTAAGCAGATCCTGATAAGACTATGCACGTGCAAATATGCACGACATGCTGACAGACAGACAGACAGACAGACAGACACAAACATACCGTCGGAGTTCGGATGTTCAGCAGAACCAGCAGAATAAGTATGTCCTTCATTGCTTCTTTAAAACGTAGAGGATACAGCCAACAGCGTGCGTACAGCACTGATCATTTTAAAAAGGCGGTCCGGCGGTGTGTGAAAACAGGAGTGATTTCCTTGAACTCAGTCGAGTGTTTGGAGGAAGGAAACAAGCGGGCAGGCATCAGACACATTCTCAGCTCTGATGTGAAAAAAATACCCTGTGAGGTAAGAGTGAGATGAAGCCATGTCTTGAATCATTTGATGTATTTTTTATTTTTTTGGCTAAGTGTGATCGAAAACAAAAGGTGATACAATGTTATTTCCCTGTTTGAATACTTGCACACTAAACCCTTTACAGCATGTTATCTTCATATTAATGCAGCAACTTAATGTCACAATGAATACATTATTGCATGTCACCTTTGCTAATTCAATTTGGAACTTCAGGATATTCTTTAAATCTAAAGCCAAACACTTGACCCAGTCAAGTCAACTTTAGATATAACAGCCATGGTGGACCAAAGTGCTGTGCGGTCAAATACATTACATCCAAAACATACCCCAATACAAAAAATGTAATAGCTGAAACCCTTGACAGACAGGTAAATAGTTCCGTATGCCTTTTTTATTTGACTTAAAGTAAGTATATCTGCATAGTTCCCTTTCTGAGTGGTTTATGCCAGTTATTAGAAGATTTACTTAATTGATCTCCAATGGGGAAATTTTATTTTTATGTTAAGTGACCAATGTGCTGCACCAAATTTTATAGTAAAAACGATGAAGCTCCTAAGAAAACAGGAAGTGAACTCATTCAATTTCTATTCCTGTTTATATACAGAAAAAGTCCAAATGCAGTTCAGTCTCTCACAACAATCAGCAACTGCTTTAGTCAGGATGACAAACACGTTCACAAAGAGTCTTTTTTTTTTTTTTTTAAGAGCTGCTTGATCTATGTTGCCTGAGCCGCCTTTGCTGTGACAGGATACTGTAGCGGATAGTTAGATAATAAAGGTCTTGTTGCTCCACATTCCTAACCCACAGGCCAAGGTTTGTTTCTCTGTAACTGTGTGGATGAAAACAAAAAAAAGAGATAAAATGAGGGTCGGCCTCTGCTTATTGTGAGATTGTATTGTAATGTATTTAAGCTAAGCCTTCGCAGGTCTTCTTCGATGTTTTGTCTTTTTCTCTAAACATCAACATGCAGTTTAAACCAGTGTCATTAAAATTTATATCAAGAAATGAAAACACTCCTGTCTCTCATTCCTTCAACTACACGGTGTAAGCCTTGAACAAAAGGTCAAGAGTTATTCAACAGGTGAAACTGTCTTCTTTCTATTTCTGTTCTGTTCTGTACAGTACGTGCTGGCCAGTTGTCTTTTGTTTGTTCCTGCATGAGACGTTGACATTTCACAATAGAGTTCCCCCTCCCACATACTCCGCATTACTCAAAGCACAGAAGTAGAAGCAATGTACTTGTGTGAGTAAATTAGTCTAATCAAGTCATTCAGAGGATGATTTTTAATGAAACACCTTCAGTCTGTGTCTAAGGATAAATGTGACTTCAGGAAATTGAACATTTATGGAAGGTCTTAGCATTATTTATTTTCGACTTGCCCTACTTTAATGTCTGACTGCGCTGATTGTGTACACTCACTGTGATCTTCTGTCGCGTCATTTCCAAAAGTACGGCCCAGTTACATACAGTAAAGCATCACAGGTTTTTCTCCTCTGTACTTTTACCTGAACAATACTAAGACAACAAAATATACAGCTAACAGGAAACCGCTTTTAATTGTTTGAGATTCTCTTCAATGTTTTCTCGTTTTTGAAGATAACTTTTTGGAAAAATGTTTATTAACATTCAGAAGCTGAGGATTGGAGTTAAACATGCCCCCCCAGCTACTATGCCGTACAATTCTTGTATGGTATGAAACAGAGAGCAATGACTGCTGAGATTTAAAAAGTGCAGTATGCGTTTTAAAAATGATCAGGGTTTAGCTCAAAATGGAAAACAGAATAAAAGAGTGCTAATCATCTAGACTTCAGTGATTTATTTTGCTTTGAAAAACAAATCACAGGTTATCATTTCAGAAAAATGTAATTGTGGTCCGACTTCAACATCAGATCAAAGCAAAGGCTTTATTGTTTCTGTGCCTCAGCTCATTAACTCAGTTTTCACTGTAGACTGTCATAGTCCCAAGTTGAAAAGTTAAAAAGTACAGACAATTAAAATAAAAGATCATATGATAGAATGATTTCAGAGGTAGATTGTCTTTGAGAAAAGAAAAAAAAAGTGTTAAACTCAAACTTAGTTTCACAAATCTGATCTAACACAAAGTTTCACTCCTGTGTGATAGAATCGGATATCTGTGGAAAAAAAAGCAACAGTGTGGTCGACAGATAGCAGCAGCGGGGGACGTAACGCTTTGAAACCAAAAAATCCGATATGGTATTTTTTAACATGAACACAAAATATATCAACATTTATTTATTTGTAGATGTATTTCCTTCATCGAACAAACAATACAATTTAATACAGACATAAAATCTCAGATCTTGAATGAAAAGGAGCAGAAAGAAGAGTAAGGTCATGTAATCTGCCCCTCCTTAACAAGACATTAACTAAAAACGTCATTCAAAATAATTCAGTTCATTTTATTGAACATGCACTTACACGTTTTCGTGTCCTCAAATGTTTTAGACACAAAGTGGAAAAACTGAAGTGTCATAGGTGGAACTGTTTCAGAATGTGACACAGAGCTCTTTGTGGTTTCTTGTGAAAAACAACCTCTGCATTGACAGTGGCCCCAAGGTCTGGCTCTACAAAGTTTGCCGTCCTGTTTTAAGGAAGCGGCAAAGGAAGTAGAAAGCAGAAGTGAATTAGGAGTCACAGCAAAGAGCTGGAAAGGAAACATGAAGTTACGTCTGAGTAACAGAGACGATTCACAAAGACTTCCTCAATGCTGTGTGTGTTCATGGCCTTTAGTCTTCCATTGTGGCCCAACGTTGTGATTTTCTTCTCATGTGCATGAGGCTGCTGACTGTCACATTTGGTGTCTAAATTTGTTACAACAGGAAATAAATGCTAAAATCTAGCATTTAATTTTCTGCTGATTATGCATAATCTCCAGTTTCAAATTCCTATTCTCACAGATGTCAACGCAGTCTGGCATTCTCAATTCAAATTGTTGTCTTATCAACTCTACTTTTAACATTTACAGCAGATATTACTGTAATTTTAACATTAAAAAATAAATCAATAAAATGCTTTTCAAATACTTAAAAAGGAAGTCATCATGAAGGTTCAGGGGAACAGCTGAATTCCATAAATCAGATGCTGACAACCTGTCAGTACAAAGGGTAAGACTTAACTCCCAGTTTCCTTTTAGGAGATGAGTGTTGGAATTTGTGGCGAGCCAAGCGGGAGACATCTGAGATCTGGTCACACACCTGGTTACTGGACTTTTTAGATTCAGGGAAATCCTGAGAAAATATATTTTAAAAAAAACATATACACATTGAGATTGTATGTGATCAAAAGGTACAACAATTATTATTTTATTTTTTTCTCCCCCCTGTCATGTTTGAACATGTCAACCCGCTTCTCGGGCAGGTTTTACACTACTATTATCAGAGTGAAAACAGAAGACATGTTGAAGAAACTAAAGCACTGGTGTAATTATTAATACTGTTAATTAAAACTAGAGCCTGACCGAATTGTAAATCAGTGTTTCAGTGCACTGTTGGCCAATAAAAGCTTTTGTTGAACTGTAAAATAAAACGACAATCCTGTCTTCTTTATATGTCTTTTCCCAAGTGTTCGATAACTGCATATGAGGGATCAATGTATTTAATGTCTTTGTATATCTATATATTTCTATCTCTTAAGATAGAATAGATGTAAGAAAAAAATCTTGCTCAATATATCGACATCTGTATTTTAGCATCGGTATCAGCCCCATTGATCCTTATTGGTAGGGCGCTAATAAAAACTACCGTAAATTCCGGACTATAAGCCGCTACTTTTTTCTCACACTTCGAGCACTGCGGCTTCTACTCCGGTGCGGCTAATGCATGGATTTTTTATGGGGGACAATGAGCTTCTGCCGCAAAAACATTTGACTTCGTCACGTCGGATCTTAATATCAGTCATTTTGCGCTTCATGCACGCACCCTCATGATGGAAAACACACGGAGAAATGCATATGATGTAGCTTTCAAGTTAAAGGCGATCGACCTGGCTGTCAAAGAAGCTAACAGAGCTGCTGCACGTTAAGATGACACTGACAGCGACAACAGAGACTGAGGAAGTGAGTAATGAAGTCATTCTGAGGCAGTGAATGGATGGACTTTTTCTTGTGAAATATATTATGGTCATCTTTTTCATCAGCCGTGTTACAGACACCGTCGGCTAGGCTTCGTATTGTAACAGTTCATGTTGTAAAGTCAGTAGTTGATAATGTGTTCATAATTCCGATTATGTGGAGAGTCAGTGAATGCACCAGCGCGAACGTGTTTACAGTCTATGGTGTTGAGTGGCTGTATGAGAGAACGCTGGGGGAGAGAGTTGGATTGTTACGGCAAGTTATGTGTTGCTCTCTGCTGTAAACGGCGTGGTCACGGCCGACAGTGATCGGGTTATTAAAAGTTATTAATATTTGAACGCTCCTTTAACGTCCGTACGGACGCTACAGTATTTGCGGATGTTACCGGTAGCCTACGTCTGTGTAAATACCTCTTGTTATAGCGTGGACACCTGCGGCTTATAATCAAGTGCGGCTTATATATGTACAAATACATTTATTTACTTATTTTTAGCCGGTGCGGCTTATATCCAGGTGCGCTCAATAGTACGGAATTTACGGTACATTCTTTATCTTGGTCAGTTTTAAGACCTTGTTATTGGTTCAACAGATACTTATGGGGACACTTCAAGCAACAGAGGTATTGTCAATATTCTTTGCTTAGTTCCACCTTTGATTTTCTTTTTACAGTAGGTAAAAAGCAAACAAACAAACAAACAATATTTACAGTTTTATTTTGTAAAAGAAAAAAAAAAGATGTCACAGCATGCGGTATCTCACCTCTAATAGTAACTGGGTGGAGCTCTTTTTGTCCAGACTGCTCCTCAGGTCGAGGCTGCTGGGTGGAAGCAGCGTGCTCTGACCTTTGTTTGACCAAGCAGAGAGACAGTGCTGTACAAGAGAGACAAATCCAAATATCCGTTTAAATCAAACAAAGTGGTTAAACGACAATTTGTAACAATCAAACGAATAAAAATAGCACAGATTAGCAGTCATAAACTGTCTCGCAGAGGAATGGCTTACTCACTGATGGTAACCCCAAACTGTCTGAAGGGTCAAAGCTGCATCGTCGATGAGCTTTGTGTTTGTAAGGTGGCAAGAGGGTAGTGCGAGGGATGCTGACCCTTAGAAAGAAAAGCAAAACATTTTGAGAGACTGTTTACATGTTCTTCAGAGGTGCAATGCTGAGGATAGGAAGATAAGAAAATATTTTTTGTTCGTATGAATTGAAAATGAAGAGAAAATACTTTTGAATCAGTTGAAAGCCCCAAATAATCGGACCAAGAGGATTTCTCACAGATTCAAACTTTTTTGGATTGTTTAGAATTTAAGTTGTGGTCTATATGGCTGAATGGATGATGCATCATTCTATCTCAAAATGGAAACATCTTCAGTAGATACATTTATTTACAATTTAGAAAACGTTTGTGTAATAGTGATGACCTGTTATTGTGGGGGGATAACATGCATTCAAAGGTCACATCATTATTACCTGATGAGCGCTGGTTCAGCAGTCGTGTGAGGGTGGGAGGACTTGTGCTTTTTGCAAACCGGGCAGCATTCTTGAGAGTGCAGAGGCACCGGGAACAGTCTGCTGTTTATCCTGTAGGAGAAAGTACCTGGGAAAATAAAGGTGAACAAGCAGACATGAGCAATACATCAGATTTCATAAAAAGACAAATGAGGGTAGAGAATCTTACACTGGTGAGTATCCACATTAGCCTCTGGGTCATCGCTGTCAGTTAGAGGTGGCGGGACTGAAGGGCTCTCCTCTGAAAATCTAGGAGGAGAAAAGACCCATCAGCTATCATCGGTAAACATAACACACACATTGAGCCACAAGAGCAATTAAGTGTGAAGCACTCACTCTGCTTGTGAGATGCGGACACACTCGTCACTGTTAAGCGATCGAAACATGCGCAGGTCATTGTAGAAAGCGTCAGAGCGCTCAATCGAGGAGTCTTCAGTGTCGAGGACTCCTATAAGTGAACAGACATGACGTGTTAGGGCTGCATGAGATGACTGTGTGTATGAAACAGACAGACTGATGAGGCCTACCTGCTATCCAGTCGTATCCAAGCAGAGGCTGCAAATGACGCCTGTCAGACGCACACATCTCTTCACATCCATCAACCGGAGATTTGACCCGACTCCACTCCTCCCTCTGCAAAAACAAAGTCGTGTAGCAGAATATTTGATGTGTGGTAGGTGTTTTGAAGGGGGTTCAGGGGGAGAGGGCTGTCACCATGGGCATCTGCCAGAATGCATGAGTTGGAGACCGTAGCAGGTTCAAAGGGGTTTATTTGGTTAAATAATAATAATAACCACAGGAGAAAAAAAACACATGAAATGTTGGTGCAGCTCTGAAAGACAAAATAACACAATATTAGAATAATTAAAACAGGACTGTTCAACTTAGAATTTCTTTTAAAGGGAAATAAAGTACTTAAGCAAAATTAAAGTAGACTAGACAACTAAAAAACAGTAATGAGGAAAAACCACCTTACCAGCTCTGAACTGCCACCCCATGTGAAGATCCAAACGTGAGTGATGAGGAGTGCCATCTTAAATAAGCCGTGAACAGGTGAATGCAATTGAACTAATCAGTGACAGTGCAACCACATGCAATCAGGGAGGAGGGAGAAACCAGGAAGTGTTCTGAAGTGAGGTGCAGTAAAATAATAAGGAGGAAACCTGTGGGGAACTAGTGATCTTTGCTACAATCGCCCCATATTTCTAGAGAGAAATATAAATAAATAAAAAGATCACTAAACAACGTCCTCAGGAATGGCAGGAAGTGGGATTAGTTTTGCAACTGGTCTGATATAGGTCTTTCCTTTTACTAGAACTTCAGCTGCCCTAATGAGTTCATCTTTACTTGGGATAAGCCGGGTCACTTCTCCTACTGGCCAAAGAGCTCTTGGTAGTTGGGGATCAAGGATCATAACGACAGAGTTCAACTTCAACTCTGGTTTGTCCCTTTTCCATTTCTGCCGTGGTTGTAGTGATGGTAGGTAGGATTTAGTGAAATGTTTCCAGAAATGATCGGACAGTATCTGTGTATGGCGCCAACGCCGTCGACTGAGGAGTTCAGAATCTGGATAGGATACCAGAGGGAGTGATGCATCATGTCGTCCCATAACAAGAAGGTTGGGGGTGACTGGATCAACATCTGTGATATCTGAAGATACATAGCCAAGTGGTTTAGAATTAAGGATTCCTTCTATTTCAATTAGGACTGTTCTCAGAACCTCTTCAGTGACCATCTGTGCACCAATGGTCGTCTTTAGAGCATTCTTGACTGAACGTATTTCACGTTCCCAAACTCCACCAAAGTGGGGGGCATGAGGTGGATTGAAACGGAAGTCAATTTTCCCTTTAGCTAGTGCCGATTGGAGAGTGGGACAGAGGTTGTTGAAGGTTTCCTGTAATTCCTTGTTTCCTCCTCTGAAGTTGGTTCCTTGATCACACAAGATCTCGTTTGGCGTTCCTCTTCGGGAGGTGAATCTTCGAAGAGCCATCAGGAAAGAGTCAGTGTCCAAGCTATTGACGAGGTCGAGATGTACACATTTGGTTGTGAGACATTTGAATATTAAACCCCACCTCTTTTCACATCTGCGGCCAACCTTGACATTGTATGGACCAAAACAGTCTACTCCAGTGGAATAGAAAGGCGGTTCAAGAAGCCTGAGACGAGCAGCAGGCAAGTCAGCCATTTTTGGGATGATTGGGTTTGCACGCCACTTCTGACATGATACACAGCGGTGCTGATGTTTTCTCACTGCTTCTCGTCCTCTCAAGATCCAATACTTTCGACGTATCTCAGCAAAGAGTCTTTCTGAACCAGTGTGGTGTAATTTCTCATCATAATCTTGAATGATCAATCCTGTGATATAGTGAGTAGGATCAAGTAGAATTGGATGCATCGATACAGATTCGAGATGATGACTTTGTCTTAATCGCCCTCCCACATGAATGAGTCCAGAGGTTCTACAGAGCTCAGGGGATAGGCAAAGTAAGCGACTATGTGAGGGAAGGGGTTTACTTGATTGAAGACAAACTAGGTCCTCACCAAAGCTTTCCAACTGTGCGTTACGCAGAATTTCCTGTTCTGCCTTCAGGTAGTCAGCTGCTGATGGATTTCCAGATGTTGGAACAGAGAGAGCTTTGGCGGTGGCATCAAGAAGCTCTTGAAAAGTCTTGAAGCTATTACCATTAGAAGCATCAGCAATCGCGTTGATAACACCACAAAAGTGAGACCTTTTCAACTCTGTTTGATCACTATCCAGTTCTGCAGATTTGAGCTTGGGCCAATTTTCTGATGATTCATACAGGAATGATGGCCCATTTGTCCATCTGCCAGGACTGAGGATTTCTTGCAAGGATTTGCCTCTTGTAACATCGTCTGCGGGGTTGTTAGCTGAATCAACATAATTCCAATCATGTGAGTTTGTAAGATTTTGGATTTCCGACACTCTTGCTCCTACAAACACTTTAAATCGGCAGGAGTCTGCCTGCAGCCAATGAAGGACAGTTGTTGAATCGGTCCAAAGTGTTATGTTGTTTATTGGTAGTGTCAGTTCCTTTCTTAATAGGTCACAGATGTGAGCACCGGATAATGCTGCACATAGTTCCAGTCTCGGCACTGACAGCTGCCGTTTTGGCGAGACACGGGAACGAGCGAGTATGAAACTCAGCTCCACTTGGCCTTTACAATCCTCTGATCGCAAATATGCAACCGCTCCGTAGGCTTGTTCAGAAGCATCACAAAAGATGTGGATGTCTTGAATTGTTTCTGTTGTATCCATCTTCTTGGAAGTATAACAGCGAGGAAAGGTGATTTGAGATAGGTGTTGTAGTTCTTGCTCCCAGGAATTCCAAGCTGTAAGAATGTCATGTGGAAGGAGGGGATCATCCCAATCCCTCTCTTTCCTCCACAGTTGTTGAACCAGGAGTTTTGCACGAGTTGTGAAAGGTAGGAGGTAACCTAAAGGGTCATACAGATGTGCCAAGACTCTATAGATGTGCCGCATGGTTATGAGGTGTGTCTCCACAGACTTGAATTTGTAACCAAATCGGTCAGGTTTGCAGTTCCAGAGCAGTCCAAGCGTGCGCTCCGGGGGATCAGCCCTTTCTTCAGACAGCCAATGTTCACTGCTTTCAGACCTTGCTTCTGCAGGTAAGTGGTTGATGACATTAGGATCATTGCTTGCCCATTGACGGAGGTCGAAGCCTCCTGCTGAGAGAGTGGCTCTTAGTTTATCAAGGAGGGTCCGAGCTTCCACAGCTGAAGGAAAACTTTGCAAGCAATTATCGACATAGAAGCATTTGTTTACTGAATACAGCACGTCTTTGTCTGATTGATGGTCATCTTTCACATGGGTTTGCAGGGCATAAATCGCACAGCAGGGACTACAGGTGGTACCAAAAGGAAGAACTTGCCATTGATACACTGTTGGAGGAACATCCTTTTTCATATCACGCCAGAGGAATCGAAGAAGGGGCTTGTCTTGGGGCAGGAGGCGGATTTGGTGAAACATGCCTTTAATGTCTCCACTTATTGCTACAGCATGTTGTCTGAAGCGTAGTAGCACACCAAGGAGGGATGGTCCCAGGATAGGTCCAGGTAAGAGATATTTATTAAGGCATTGTCCTTGGAAAGTGAATGAACAATCAAAAACAATCCGATCCTTTTCATTGTGAGTAACATTGTGATGAGGAATATACCAAGCTTCTTTGGTGTTGTAAACTTCATCAGGGGTCAGCTTCACCACATATCCAGCTTCCTCTAGCTTTGAAATTTGCTCACAGTATGAGCTTGCTTTGTTTGGATCCTTGAATAGTCGAGATTCTGTGTTACGGAGTCTTGACATTACTGCTGTTTGAGGTATATTCAGAAGGGGTGAGTTTGCTAGTCTGAGAAGAGGAGTGGCATAGTGTTGAACACCATTAACTAGAATTCTTCTTGTTGCCGTTTCAAGAAGCTCCATGGCTTGTTTGTCTTGCCTTGACCTGATGACAACTTTCTCACTGTGTACAGGAAGGGTGTCAAGTTTCCGAAGTTTTTCAACATGGTAGCGCAACTCTTCTGCAGGGGATCCGATGGACAAGAACAAGCATTGGGTAGACGCTGAGGAATTGCGCAACTGAACTTCTCTGATGGGACCTTGGAGTGTCCATCCTAACAGAGTTTTGACAGCTGCAGGGGATCCAGAAGGGCCTAACTGGATTGGAGCTGTAGGAGTAATGAGGTGGATGTGATCTGAGCCAATGAGCAGTAGAGGTGATGCCTTTTCCATGGATGGTAGCGGAATGTCTCTTAGATGCTTGTATTTTCGCTGGAGGGTTTGTACGGGATAAGTGTGGTCGGAAAGTGCCAACTGGCTTGCAGTGAAAGCATGTTGGATGGTAAAGGTCTTCTCTGGGTGTGCAGCAGGAGAGATCTGGAAACTGACAGATGAACCATGAAGAGTTTCAACATCCTGGCGAACTGTTCTCAGTGATAATGTTTCTGATTGTCCAACCAGGTGAAGGTTTTGAGCAGCTGATTGGAGCAGAATTGTTCTTTGTGAACCATCATCAAGAACAGCACATGTTTTTAAAATTCGGTCACCATTGCGGAGAATCACATTGACGACTTTCAGGAGGACACCATTACTGTCACCTGGTCTGTCGAGGTACAGTGTCTTGACAGCAGGACCAGGGAAGTTGTTGGTTCTCTGATTTACGTCACAGAGAATCTGCAGATGTCTCCTTTTGCAGGTGGCACAGAATTTCTTTAGATCACACTTTACAGATTGATGAGTCCGAGCACAACGCCAACAACGTCTGTTCTCCTTTATCCAGTTGATCTTCTGATCCTTGGTCATAACAGTAAACTCTGGACATCTGCTGATGTGGTGTTCTGTTGAATGACAATATGCACAAGTTGCTGTAGACTTCTGAAAGAGCTCTGATTGTCTGGTCTCATTGGGTTTGTTTATTCCATGTAGAATTGTTGTCATGGCTGGTATTGACTTATAGGGCTGTTTCTGTTGATTGAGATATGGGATGGAGTTTTCCTTTCTAGGTTGACAACGGGCTTCAGTTTGTAACCAGGATGAAAACATCTGTAAATCGTATGTTAGGACACCCTGATTGCGGCATACATGGCGTTTAAAACGACTGGAATGTTCTGCTGGCAGTTTTTCTAGGAGGCGATCTACATGAGACCCGCAGAGAAGTTCAGCATGTCCTTCATTTTCCATTGTGCTAAGAAGACCAACTAGTGCTTGAACACGAAGAGCAAAGTCATCCAGAGTGTGGCCGTCACCAGCTCTTATGGGAGGAAGATCCATGATGTTTCGAAGTTCTTTCAATGCCAGTTGTCTCGGCTGTCCATATCGTTCATCCAGTGCTTTGAGTGCTTGTGTATAAGGGTCAGGAGCAAAGGAGAAAGCAAGTGCCAGTCTTTTGGCTTGATCCACTTTAAGATGATCGAGAAGAATGTGATATTTGAAGTGTTCCGTCTCATTGGGGTCTAGGAGATTACTTAGTGCCATACGTAACATTCTGTACTGCAGCTCATCTTCTCTTCTTAGGTCGGGGAAAGATGGACCTTCAACTTTGTAAACATGAGTTCGGCCAGCAGTGGACGCCAAGAGTCTCTGCTCCTGGTGAGCACTAGATATAGGGGGCTGAAGAACTGAGGATGAAATATCTGGCAGGGGAGAAAGGGGAACTAGAGGCTGTGTAGGGTTAAAACAAGGATTCAATGGCTCAGAACTAGGAAATTGAGGATTGCAATCTTGGGGTGCGGCAGGTAGGCTGGATCTTGGCAATTCTTCTGCAGAAAGGATAGGTTGAGGTAAACCAGTTAAAGGAACTGCAGCATCCAGGATTGATACATTTTGGATATGGGGTAGGGCAGAAGAAACAGCAGCAGGATGACGCTTGACCGCTGGTGGACAGGAGGAGGAATGGTACTGTTTGGGTATAGCACCCAGAGACCTGACATTCTGTTGATCAACTGGAGAAACTGTTGGTTCGCTACATACATAGGGTCGATTTCTTGAGGATGAAGCGGATTTTGAGGAATATGGAGTACACGATCTATCCATGAAACTTTGGACATTCCTCATAGTTACAAGCAGTTCTTTCAGTAGTTCAGTCTGATCAGTTGGTACAGGATGTGGAGAATGCTCTTCATATTTATCGTCTGTTTCATGTCTCTGGAGCTCTTGTAGTCTGTCCTGCATCTCATGTGTGTTTTCCTGTGGTTGGTCTGTTACCGGATGGGTACATTCAGTTTGGCATGACGCACCTTTAACTTGAGGATATTGTACGTCATAGTCCTGAAGATAAGTTGGAAGGCGAGGGGTACGCTCAGAGCGTCTTAAAAACTCATTGTTTGTTGAGGAATCCATAGTAAACAGTCAATCTCCGGCTCGAAGGACCATGTTTTGAAGGGGGTTCAGGGGGAGAGGGCTGTCACCATGGGCATCTGCCAGAATGCATGAGTTGGAGACCGTAGCAGGTTCAAAGGGGTTTATTTGGTTAAATAATAATAATAACCACAGGAGAAAAAAAACACATGAAATGTTGGTGCAGCTCTGAAAGACAAAATAACACAATATTAGAATAATTAAAACAGGACTGTTCAACTTAGAATTTCTTTTAAAGGGAAATAAAGTACTTAAGCAAAATTAAAGTAGACTAGACAACTAAAAAACAGTAATGAGGAAAAACCACCTTACCAGCTCTGAACTGCCACCCCATGTGAAGATCCAAACGTGAGTGATGAGGAGTGCCATCTTAAATAAGCCGTGAACAGGTGAATGCAATTGAACTAATCAGTGACAGTGCAACCACATGCAATCAGGGAGGAGGGAGAAACCAGGAAGTGTTCTGAAGTGAGGTGCAGTAAAATAATAAGGAGGAAACCTGTGGGGAACTAGTGATCTTTGCTACAGTAGGTATTCAGTAAACATTTTTACTAACAGAATAGAAGTACATTTTCTTACCAAGGTTACAAAATGCTTTACAGACAAAAAAAACCAAACAAACGAGAAAGGGCTCCACATAAAAAAAAAGGTCTATTAACTGTCAGTAAGACTTCGCAAAGCATTCATAAAAGCTTAAAATGTGCTTATGACAACAAGGTTAGAATAAATAGTTCCAAAGCGCCCCCTGTGGTCCAATAGAGGCATGTTTATAAACTCTTGTTTTCTGTGTGTGCATCTTGACAGAGCTGGGCACCTTTATAGAATCAATAAAACATTTTCCACTGTCCAAAGATGGGAAGGGTTCCAGAATAACCAATTCATACCGTCCTATTTTTTTTTTGGCATCCTCCTATTAAGCGCACCAATCCGAACGCTAAGCGGTGCAGCTAGACACGCTGCAGTGCGTTGATTGGTGGAAAGAATCGCCCAGGTTTAAAAAAGTCCAGTGGATTTGGAGAGAGTCATGTTCAGGTTGTTTTGTTTTTTTGTTTTTTTATGACTAATGTCAGTGCGCAGCATGAGCCCGTGGAAGATCTCAGAGATGAAGACCATCCAAGGAATCATTTATCTTTGTTTAGTGTGTCACTTCTGACCAGACCGCTTAGTGGAAACAGGGGCTTAGCGGAGTTTAAAATCCAGCTTTGATGGACTTCACTCATGGCACTTTAATAGCTTTGTAAAGATTTAAATGTTTAGAAACAGTCTCCAAAGGAAAATTTAATTGTAAATATTTCTCAAATTTGATATTAAGTTCACAGTAGTAGAAGAGTCTGGTCCCTTTTAAAGCTGAGAAGCTCAATGATCTAAACTTAAGTTTTACATTATTGCCTCATTTTTGTAGCTGAGGTTTAGTAGTCTTTTGAAACATTTACTATTTCTCTGGATTTATACAACCTCCAACACAGTTTAGTTGTTCAGTTTTTTAACATCAAAAAAGTTTAAATATCTCAAAACGGTTGCGTTTATTTGGCTGATTTACATTTTATTATTTTAACAGGAGCACTAGGGCTGTAAATGAGCTTGATTACAACTAAGTCAACTAAGGTGTTTCATTAAAAAGGTGAGTGACATGTGGCTGAGGGTGATTCCTTTTACAGCGCGAAATACATTATTCCTTTGAATCATGTGGTTTTGACTATTACTTTATGTAAGAGCTGAAATTCAAGGGACAGGGTCGGGGTAGCGGTAGGCTTTCATTGGTTTCTCTTCTTACCGGTTCCTCGTGTTGTCTTCTTAGACAGGACTCAGTGCTAGTTGGCCTTTTGTCCTGCAGCCTGTCGTGCACTTGAGGAGGTCTGTCACTGCTTCTCAAATGGTCTGATGCTGTTACAGGTCTACGGTCAGCTGTCTCTCTGCTGTGTTTGGGGGTCAAACATGATCTTGATCTATTGCCTTGGACTCCTATTTGATTCTCACATTCATCTGATTGGGAAACATGAAAACAGATTTCTCAGTCAAAGATCAGGCTTTCACTGAAGTGTTAAGAGATGTACAGCCTAAATGAACTACACATGTGCAACATCAAAAAAAGAAAATTGTCAGAGATTTAAGAATTCATTGTTGTCAATGGAGTTTAATAAGTTTTCAAACCAAGGCACATACATGATTTGAAATACATTATTTCACTGTTTAATGCAAGCTTTCTCCTTGCCACGTACTCCAGTTGAGAAAAAGCGAGCAGGTGGACATTGGGTTGGTTATTTAGAATTTATTTAATTTTTAGATTTATATTTCAATTTAATGGGCGATTATAAAATCCAGCGTAAAAACCACACTTTGGGGTCATGCGTACAAGCTTTGAGTTCGTGTGGGGACATTATTTATGTTGCATCTGTATCTATTCATGTTGTAGCCAATATTGCGCAATAGTTAAGTGCAGAGATTTTTAAATCTTGAAACGTCAGCACCTTTGGCTTCATTAAAAAGACAGTTTATTACCTGCAAATCTCACTGTAGGTTTGTTGAGAGCTGCCCTGGCTGGAGCGAGGTCACCGCTGGTCAGGATGAAGAGCTCTGCAGGCTCTCTCCTCTCAGCCTCGTCCTCTCTCTCCCTCTTGCGGCTTTGACTGCACCCTCTCAGTCGCTCCAGTTTCCCTCTCTGCTCATGCAGCTGGTTCAATAAGTCTTTGTTACGGTGTCGTAATGCCTCAAGTCGGTCTGAAGAGGACATGCTTTAAGAAGTAATACTTATTTAACTTTAAACTCGTGTTATTTATAGAGAAGAAAGAAGCGGAAGTTGCAGATTTTTTTTGCGATTCAAACCAAACTCAACGAGCTCCATAACAACGCGTTGATAACAATGATTTCATTGGCTGTGAAGAGTATACACGTCGTACGTTGCGTGATGACGAAACGCTTTCTTAAAGGGGCAGGCACATGTTAAGCGTCAGGACACGATATCCACAACAGAGGGCGCCCTTTACCTAATAAGTTACTGGACACAGCTGTGAATGGTCACTTAAAATAGAGCTAAATTCGAGTTTTGGACTGGGTGCCAACTATCCTGAACTGATGTTTGGTCTTTTAATTGATTAATCTCTCAGTTCTATATTCTATCCAGGTTGGCACCCTATGAGAAGACTAACGCAGAAAAAACAGGCTTCAATATTATCTTCAGGATCTGACATCCTCGCTGTCAGGAAGAGGAGGAGGAGGAGGATGAAGGTAAAGTTAGAAAGAACACACATTTTAATGTTTTCAAATTTCAGATGATGCTGCGTTTTTCATTACTATCACCAACTATATACGACCCCAGAAATAAAGAGTTGAATTGAAGTTGAACTAAAACTGGTGATTATATATTTGGTAAATATAGTTGAACTGCTCTCCCGAACTAGATTCAAAGATGTTCATAATGTGTCACATCTGATATATTTAAATGACAAGGAAGAAGTTTGGAGTTTAAACCAAAACCGCTGGGCAATTTTAAGCTATTGCAACATCCAGCAGGACCACAGAAAGTTTGAGGACACTGCTCAGTCAATTATGTTAGTTTGCTATTAACTCGGTTTTGGCTTCAACCAACTCCTGGAAAGAAAACATTGTATGAAACAAATCTGAATTACACCAGTAAAGTATTGCACTTCAATTCTCTTCATAGCAGCTTTCTGCACATACATAAACATACCCAGTTTGTTGACTGATAGTTGAAGTGCAACCATTTTTATTTTTCTCCCATTGCCCCTAAAGGGCAGCTTCCTCCTTTGTGGCTTGATGACACTAAACCTGTCCATCCGTGGATGCAATAATAATGGTGTTGCAGGTGGAACAGGGTCACAGACGTAATCGTGTGCCTGATCCCCTGTGGAGCCAATGGTGTGGAACTGCGTGGGTGAGCTGCTGTTCAGTATTCCAGTCATGACTCGTTTGCATGGAGAGCCGTCCAGGCTGGTCCAGTGTGATTAGTTGACCACGGTACTGTGGAGTTGCACTCTATTATCATTTAACGGTGCCAGTCATGAAGTCAAACACTCTTCCCTGTCTCCCTAATTACACCCCCACTGCTGGGCTCGCAGCAATTACGGCCTGCCGCCATGAGGCATCATCATTCATTAGGTACAGATAACTGACACATCAACAACAACAATCGAAAAGCAAAATTATTCATATTACTTACAAACAACAAACTATCACCTTAGAACCTTTATTTTAATGTCATTATTTACAGGAAATTTGTATTATTAATCATTTTAAAAAAATGCAGGATTTAGGTGGCTATAACAATGGTAAATGCATCCTTATTTATTAATAACAATTTAAGAATACACCAAAAGCACTGATTGGTACTTTAAAAAAACATCACATCATCCTTTGAAACAGTAAGAAGAGATTGAATGTTCAATTCAGGAAAAAAAAAGTCTCAAGTTGAAAGGATCATCCATCATCCTTCAAAATGTTTATTTCATGGGAAAAAAGTCTTCTTCTCCAAATATTCCCACCATTGTCAGAACTGTTCACAGTGTATTTTTCATTCAGAGCAGCATGTTGGTCATTTGTTGTTTCATGTCTTAGTTGTTACATAATATCAAAATATCTGTTGATTGATTTATGCCGTTATTTTAAAACCACAGAAAGAAGTGCAGTACACTAATTAACCAAAGAAGACAATAAAGTGTGGCCAGTTCATCTTGTAGCAGTCTCAGTTGCAAAATTCTTCTGGAAAAAGAAGAGTGTGGTGGCGATAGAAAGGGGGGGGGGGCGTTCACAACCATTTCCCCTCTCAATGC
Source organism: Symphodus melops (assembly GCF_947650265.1). Lineage (NCBI taxonomy): Eukaryota > Metazoa > Chordata > Actinopteri > Labriformes > Labridae > Symphodus > Symphodus melops. The sequence continues at coordinate 21,122,170 of NC_136694.1, forward strand.
TTCCTTAAACTGTTTAAATACAGTTTATGAACAGAATAATGTTTGAGAATATTTTGTGTGTTGGAACTTAGTTTACAAATATCAATCCAACAAATGTTAATTCATATTATTGTTTTCATGTTTAACAAGAATAGAGTGTCTTTATGTTAAGCCCCGATCTCTAAACAACAATATAACATGTTTTAATGCAGATAGTTATGAAATATTTTGTTAGAGTAGGCAATCTCTGCTGTCTGACTTTTGAGGAAAACCAATGCCATTTAACCGCCTTGCATATTTTTCTAACAGACAGTAAGCGGGCAGTTCTGAGCTAATGAGTCAGAGAATGTGATGCTCCAAAGCTAGCCGCTGTGAATGAATCCAGAGATTTAAATACGAAAAGCAATTTAGCTATGTGATGATGAATAAGAAGAGGCTGAACAACACAGAGAAAGAAAAACAACACAGACCCACATGTATGGAACTGCTGCTCGCACATCAGTATGAAATAATATTTAATATTAAATCATCAATCATTTTAATTCTGAATTAAGATATTAATCCTTTTAACCATTTGAACACTGCAGCTTTCTTCTTTTGGCATAATGTTAGCATTGCAAGGCTTGTTTTTAGTATGCACTACTATTCAAAATACATAAATGAAGCTGACAGGTCTCAAATAATGAGCAAATGAAAATCCAGAGAGACAACGGGCCACATTTTAACCTGAAACAAGCTGTTTGATAAAACGTTAGGCACCAACATCTAAGAATAGTGTTCAGCTACCTGTAGCTTTCTTTACATTTGTTAGGATTATCATTTGTTGGCTAAATTTTAGTCAGCGTGACAAAATGTCTTCCTCGCTGAATAAAACATGACCAAATAGTAATATTGGCATTTCAAGCAACATCCTGCCTTACAGCAGTATTAGCTGAGAGGGGGCTAAGTGCTAATAATAAGAGCCAACAGGTCCAAATAAATCGGTTGTTTTTTTGGCCAAATTTCCCTTTGGTGAATAAACGTTATTAGTTTGAAATGTCAAAAAAAGAAATTCATTAGAATAAAAATCTTGAGCAGAGCAAAACAATATTATAAAAGCATTGCTCCCCACCCTGAGCATGACATCAGAGGAGAATGACCGCTGTTTGGCTATGGTCAATGGAGCCATGCATTTGTATCCAACTTTTTCTGTCAGAAAGTCAAAGTCAAATCTTAAGCTCAGTGTAATTGTATTCAGGCTGAGACATTAGTTTTATTTTACGTCAACCAACTGTTAGATTTAATCAACCAGAATCCATCTGAATAAATGTTGTTTCAAAGTTAAGCCCACTGAGATCCATTTCGTATATACAGTACAAAAAATAAAGTCTGACATGACTTTAAAGTACCTGAAGACCTGATCTCTACTCTTATTTTGACTTTAGCGGTTGTCTGGTGGAGTCAGAGTTTTTAGTTACACAAGTCGCTCAGTGTGAGACCTGCAAAAAAAAAAAAAGAAAACCTGATATTACCATAGGGTCCACTGGTTGTTCCTTTCTCTGCTTTTTTATCTGATCTCAAAAGTCTCTCTAAACTCCCTCATGGCAGAGTAGACATCGTCGCAGTTGGAACATGAGGAGGCAAAGAAAATAACCTCCAGCCAAGGTACACACACACACACACAGAGTAAACAGGGTGTGTGTGTGTTTAAACCCATGGTTTCGTGGAAAACATTTGTCCTTTCTCAACAATTTCTCCCAACGAGCTTTTAATATTTTCCTGGAACCAGTCATCTCCAAATAATCACTAGTTATGCGAGATGATAAGATGAGGTAATATCAGAGAGTGAAAGACCAGCCGAGGAGCCTGATGGAGCTGGTGGGGGTCTGAAAGAAGAATGCGACTGAACAAAGTGGTGAGGGAGGTGTTTTTTGCTGATAAAGAAAGGAAAAGGGTCGATTGTCCCTGCCGCTCTGGTGATAGTGCTGGATGCTATTAAGATAAGACGGATTAGAGCTGCCACATCACTGTCCAAGCTGCTACAAGCTGAGGGACAGGTGGGGAGGAAAAAGACCCCATCGCCTTTCACTGACCAAAGGGACTGACTCATGTGGGATTGAAGAATTAATAGGATATTGTTCTTTAAAGAATAATCCAGGCATCTTTTGTCATACCTGAGCATTTCTGTCACGGTATTTAAAATATAATTTTTTCTTACATTTTAATCAGAGGTACTGTAGAAGATCATTCAGGCCTACATTAAAAATGCTATTGGAGGAATAAAGAATTCAGAGAAGAAGCACTACATTCACCATGCAACTTTAAAAATGGTATTGGAGCCCAGAGGATCATGAGCGATTGATACGGATCAAAGGGAGTCAATGTATCAAAGACGAGCCTGACAAGTCAAGAAGTCAAATCTATTCTTTAACTCACAGGCAACCAGTAAAGGGCAGAAACGATTGGTTCAATTGAGAACAAGCTGAAAGCCTGGCAGCAGAGTTCTCTTGAAGTTTCAGTATCTGGATGTTTGGCCTGTTGATACTAAATTAAAGTGTGTTGTAATCGTTTATTCTCCATGACATAAGAATGTGGATGACCTTTAAACCATTCGCAAAGGATGAAGTTAAATGTCTCCATGTGACAAAGCAGGCTCCTCTTCTACAGTATTACATTATTAGTTGAGGCATCCAGACGAGAGGAGAGTTTTTAAATGATGCTGTAGAAAAGGGTAATTTTAATTATTTCTTGATTAGTGTCATTAAACTTCAAGAAAGTTTTTGATGTCCAATACTAAGGTCATCAAGGCTGCACAGAAGAAAATACCGCAAGTGGTACCAGGCATTAAAGGACTGCCTATGGCGATGCCATGTCTAACCTGGTTTAGACCAGAGGCTAATACTGTATAAAGTAATATATAGCCTAAATTATGTAAATGTACTTCTGTACAGTTAATTCTCCTGTGAGAAGTTTTTTTTTTTAGCTTGCTTTACCTTCATAGGGAAACAAAACCACTGGTGACAAGATTGACTATTTCTACATTATACTTTTACGATACTAATTTTTAAAGGCTGTTCAGACGTCATCAGACAAGGCAATGAACAGCATTTGTCCTCCAATTAGATATGATCTGTCTGTTTGTCCTCAAGGGTGCCAAGTTTGACCAAAAAACAGTTTTTACTGTTCATTTAAAGGCAGGGTAAATAATTTTCCCCAGATACACTTTTTAAGTTTTTGGTTGAAATTGTCTTTATGTCCGGACAGATACTAGATCTTATCTAACCCAAAAGGAATGAAGAAAATCTGTCATCTGTAGCAACTGTAAACACATAAAAACTTCGACCAATGTCAGATTGTCTTTTTTTCATAAACCAATCAAGCCTCTCTACCCCATACATGCATGAGGCCACACTCAAAGCATGAGCTGAAATCCTTTGTCGTATTGATGCAAAAACATCAAGTAAGTGAGAGTACACTCACCATATTATGTCACAAATGTGTGCAGAACATAAAAAGGACACTAAGGCCCACATTTAGCATTGTAACTCTTTTCTCATTTGCATTGAATATGCTCAGACAGGCGCCGCTTTTGCTTGAGTAAGGATGAGGAGAAAAGCACCAGCGAAAATCTCCCAAGTGAGCCAAGCACCACTCATCCGTGTTTCTACCATTAAACCTTGAAACAGTGATCGAATGGATACTGATTGATGAGATGAATACAGACACCAAGAGATTTGCTTCAGGTTCAGTTCCTATGAGTTAGTCAGCAGTGGAACCTCATATTTGGGCTTTAATGTCACTGCTGTGCTTAATGACCTGTGTGCTGCTCTGAGGCCTATTAAACGCATGCGGTAAATCAGCAGAGAGGGAACATACCTTTCACCAGCACTGTTTCGTGCAGAGGGAGGACAATAGATCTTAAACCAAGACACTAAACTGACGGAGAGTGTGTTCTTACAAGTTGCACCATCACGTAAGAAAGCGCCAAACAACAATCAATGCCACTATTTCATCCAGAGACTAGTGCCAACTTACATAACCAAGACCCTAGCATTGTTGGTGTTTTAAGACAAATGCAGGATAGCATCACCTCGTCAAAAGTTCACAATAAAAAGGTTTTGTTCAAAAGCATTGTAATTAAAAACAGAAATATTCTGCTCTTCTTTAAACTGACTGCTGGTTTAATCCGACAGCAGTTTACATGGTTCATAATTAAAACCCAGAGGGGAGTATAAAACAGTGATTACGCCTATTGTCAAGCTGCAAGCTCGAAAAGAGGGATTTCAGGCAAAATACTAAAAAAAGAAGACATAAAAACTATATGTTAAATGCAGATTAATTCATCTGGTGGGAAATAAGAACATGGTGTTTAATGCCATCTGTTGGAAAGAAAAAATATCACATTACGCAACCAATGGTTTGACAATGACATTGTCACAATGACATTTTTAGATATGAGGTGTGTTTCATATATTCACATAAATGCATAAACCGTCATCCTGCAAAAACAGCAGCAACCTTCTCTCCTCTTTATTTTTGTCGGAGAGTTTCTAGCCACAGGCTTTTAGCAAAGTTGAGCAGCCTTCTCCATCAAATACGTACAGTAGCATTCATCATCAAAAGCCTAATTAAAAAGCTTTCAAGCTTGTTTTTCAGATCTACTAATCACAGAGACATAACAGTATTTGATTACAGCCTCTGCGAGTACAGGCATACACTGCCTTACAGCAAAATAAATCATATATAATCGAATTTGAGGTTCCGTGCTTAAATCATAATTGCCTGCAAAAAAACAGAGATATTTTCTGCAATCAAGTGTATGACATGCAGGATCCAGACAGAAGGAAAGGAAAGATCAGATGTGTCCTTAAGCTTTGATAATGATCATGGATGAGGAACAAAAGCCATACATTAGCTGACAATGCATGGGTCAGATTCAAGGAAAATCTCAGAAAGGCAACCCTCGACCACCAGACAACCCTTTTAAAGGATTGATGTTCATGTGCGTTGTATGAAAGCTTAAACGATCAAAAATATATTAATCAGAACAGATGCCCTCCTTTTGGAAAGAGATAAAGCAGCCTTCTTTCAGGGCAATCAGAAGCATACATTCTACTTTGACTTTACTTCATGGCTCTTTTCAGCAGCTGGTCACATGTTCAGATGTGTGTGTCTCCCATTTGCAGAACCTACCTCCACCATGCTCGTGGGATGATATCATAGTTCAGAGGGATAGATGAGAGGGAATATTATTCTGCCTGATTACGCCGCCACTCGTGGCCTTTTCAGACTGTAAGATCTCTGTTCTTTCTGTTCAGGAAAACATGTAGTCCTCATAAAGTTACTGAAGTCAGTTCTCGAATGAATCTTACCTTTAAGCACGATTATTTCAAAATCATGAAGATGGGAATACGATGCACAATACATAGGGATTAGATTTATTGCTGGACTTGTTTTAAGCAGAAAACGTCAAATCAAAATAAAATGTAATCATCTTTTTTGAGAAAAATATGCGTGCCATCAATATTGTCACATTTTTTAATATAGGTTTTTGGTTAAAGGAACTTTAAGTTTGTGTCGATTTCGGCGCTCCCTGGGGACAGAGAGATACCTCTTTAACTAGCCGCCGATTTTTTTCCTGTATATGTGTAAGTTGTGTTTAAGAACAATACATCTCATCGTGATTTCTTTCAGTCAACTGAATCACTCAATGAGAATCCTTGCTGTGGAAAATGTAAAAAGCAGGATGTTTCTGCAGCTTAGTGATTATCACTTCCTCTGGAATCTTCTCTCCAACACTCTCCACTCAAAATAATCAGTAGGCATATTGTAGCTAATGTAGAGGTTATGTAGAGGCATCAACAAGAGCGTTTAGCGAATACAATAAAAAAATTAAATACTTTTAAAATATCCTAGATTTGAATCTGCCATTGAAAGTGCATGTTCGTTAAAGGTAGCCGGCCCATCACACTCAAACATCTATTTTTTAGAGTCATTTTTGAGGCAAACAACTTCTTCATGCATGCTATCATCTTTTCACACTTTGCATTATGCATACTGGTCACAAGCAAGCACAGACTCTGAAGCTAATCCAGTCCCTTCATAAAACAGACACTTAAACACATGATCAAAAGTCACAGCTGTCACCATTACAGATGAATACAAAATGAAATAAACAGATCAGCTCCTAATTCAGAAGGTCAGAGGCAGCATGACAAAATCAAATATGGACTGTGTTGTGTTATACAGATGTATTATGTTTGGGTGTGTTGGATGTCTCCTCAGTAGGATACATCCAATAAAAAAAACAACAAACTCAACTAAAACTTGGGATGGAACTTAACTTTAAACAAAGTAGCAACAACGAGTGATTTTACAACCGCAGCTCTGCTACTTCCTTTTTATAGTCTTAGTGTGTAACTTCTGTGTGCCCAGGGATTGTTAAAGAAAATTTGCCAACATACTAACACTGGCACATCAACGCTAAAATAAAGCGAGAGTGCTGATTATGAAACACGCTGTTGGCCTGATGTTTCTATGTGAACTACAGAAGCAAACAAGAACATCAGGAAGAATATTGGAAGAAAACCTGTTATTTTTTACGCCTGTTAATGCTGCTGGTTTGGTGAATGGCACTGCATGGCACAATAAACTAAACTGAAATATATGAATCAATTTGCACGATGACCGAAAAAAAACTCTTTTAATTTCTCCTTTGTTTAAAGTTGTTTTAGACATAAGTGAAAGACGATTTCCTTGTTAGAGAATACATGTAGGTGCTGGACAAACTGGTCAGAGATAAGAGGCGCTGCTTCGTCCACAGGAGTCACCAAAATCAGGACAAAAAGAGGATCCCACAGTTGCCTTTTTATATGCCATACATCAGTAAATCAATACATTCAGTAAGACAATTAATGTTAACAAGTCTACTTCTAGTTAAAGAAATTGCTAAAAAGTAAAAAAGTAATCTGTATTTAATTAAGTACCACTTTTACATGTGTGCCTAAATATTTGCGCCTATTATGAATTTTAAAGTAGCTTATGTTTGAACATCTGTAACCATGGTCATAGAATACAAAATCTAAGATATAATGGAAATAAATGAAATTGCACTTCATGCAAAATGCTTACCACACTGACTATATGAGAGGAACCATCATCTCTACTAAATAAAATCTATGAATAAATGATTAAACTCAGTTGCAAACCTCGATCCCCCACCGTGTTGCACTCTGTCAGTCTTGCTGTTGATAAATGACTGCAGGTTTCTATTTCTGCAGGATTCCCTGTCAGTAAGTTTAACTGATGCCACACGGAGTTTATCTTAATCTCAAATGCATCTTAAATGCATGTTTTATTTGGGGTTGGATTTTCTCAAATGTGTTTAATATCAACTTGTCTCTGGGCAGCAAACAGCACCTGAGCAACTGGGCCTCTGCAAGCATCAGCCAAACACAACGTGGCCCCCACCTCCTCTTTATTATCAGCTAATTAGTGTGGTTAATAAGGCTGATAATGAGACTGGGCGCCATGCCATTTCCATCTGACATCAGGCCAGGGTTCAGATCCCCACCAGGCAAGCCCATGGTGGGCAAAGGAGATCTCCCTGAAGGTGTGTCCTCCAGGTCACAGTAGCAAAGAGTGTAGAACACAGTAATTATTGGCCATACATCCTTTTTGTTTGTGCAGGGATGATGACAAATTAAACAGCTTAAGAAGGTTTGATACTGGAAACATTGTTGTTTTATCTCTGCAAGTTGTTGTGATGTTTTCTACTGTTTGTACTTAGAAGAAAAATAAAAATAGTGTTACACGTCCTTTTGACCCCTTCAGAACCCAAATCACTACCTCGTGACACTAGCATCCACAAAATGTTCTCTTATCATGGTGCTGTAATCAAAAACAAACCAGTTCTAACACCTCCCATCTACCTCCCCGACCACAAATTCTCTCTCTCTCTCTCTCTCTCTCTCTCTCTCTCTCTCTCTCTCTCTCTCTTTCTCTCTCTGTCTCTCTCTGTCTCTCTCTCTCTTTCTCTCTCTCTCTCTCTCTGTCTCTGTCTCTCTCTCTCTCTGTCTCTCTCTCTCTCTCTCTCTCTCTCTCTCTCTCTCTGTCTCTCTCTCTCTCTCTCTCTCTCTCTCTCTCTCTCTCTCTCTCTCTCTCTCTCTCTCTCTCTGCTGCCTCACTCATACCCTGAGCAGCAGACAGAGCTGGGTAAACGTCTCCATCAGCCCGCAGCACACAGACTCATTTCTCCTCACACCAGCTCTGAGTGGATGCTCAGCAGGGGTGTGTGAGATATTAGCACGCTGTGGGGGGTGGGAAACTCCTCAGGGACTTCTACCACATCCACACACCAAGGAAGAAGGTAAGACTGTAGACTTCTTTTCGAAGACATTTTTACGTTCTGTTAGGTACCAAAGTGAAGATAAAACTGCAGCTTTTAGATATCACACATGTCATCAGGAGGCCCAGGACAGATTTATAAAAGTGCTTCATGAATATTTTTGTAAAGATTTTGAGCTGTCTGGACATGAATTATGCTGTCAGGTGTGCAGATTGTTGTAAACCTGACCTGCGTGTGTCTAATCCTTGTTTCGTCTACAAGTTTACAGGCAAACAGTACCACTCACCGAACACTGCCACATGTAATCCTAATGTGCTTAAAACAAGGAGAGCTCAAAACATTTCGTACAGATTAGTCGTTAGTCTCAAAAAAGGTTTTATGTGTGACACACTGACCTGTTTGATTCTCAGCATTTTAAAGCTTTAAATAATGCATCAAATATGCACATGTCCTTGTTTGTTCTGCTGAAACAAGAGATGATGGGACATATTTTAAAAAGGACTCTTTTATTATAATCTTGAAGTGTTTTGAAGGAGAATATTCTGACATCTAATCCAACGAGAAAGAAGTCTAAAGCTTTGATGATCATACACTTCAATTATGATGTCTTATTACTTAGCTTTAAAAGAAATGGTTATTTATGCATAATAACATGTTTCAAATTAGGCTAAAAAATAACACATCAAAAATATTCCATTGTTTTCTTTAAATGAAGATCATGATGAGAATAAACTTTAATCAACATTGACATGCTCCATACTCTGCTTCATAAAGAGATCATCTTGGTTTTGCTTTTTTATATTGATTTAAATGTATCTAAAAAAAAGTAATTGATTAATTTAATGAATATAAAAAATGCTTTATGGTTAAATTACATCTAATTTATGAAAAAAAAAAGTGTCAGCCATATAACATATATGTGTGTGTGTGTGTGTATATATATATATATATATATACATGTGAAAATATTAATGGATGCATATGCCATTGGAAAAATGTGCCACTAATGTTCCGTTTTGCCTTCTCTCTGTCCTTAAAAGTTACAGAGCAGAAATGCCGCCCAGCAATCCACGGACAGTTAAAGATGTAAATAACTTCCTCTTTGACAACTAATCTTGTACTGACACAGCAGAATGCACATTATTGCACAGTTTGCCATACAGTGAGGCCTTTCTTGAATGCAGTTTCACAGGGTTTAAGCTTCAGAGGCACTTCCTGTGCAGTGTGATGATGAGGATGTGAAGGTCTAACAATCCCCTGCTTGCTCTTCATCACTATAGAGCCAGATATGTGCCCATGAGTATTCATCAGGCAGGGCTAATGGGGCACAGCAGTGTGAGCCTCTGATTTACAGCGGGGCCCCTGTCAGACCTAATGATAGGGCAATGTGGCTGGTTATGGAGAAACAGGTGCTGCACAATGAGCAGATGCAAAGCAATGCTGCTGAAAGCAAAGGCTGATTGTCATTTTGTCCCCTGCACAAATGCTCATCTGCAATATTATGTTCACACATACATAATTATTGTGCATAGAAATAAGCTCTCTGGAAGTGAAATTAGAGGCTGTGTGTGTGTGTGTGTGTGTATGTGTGTGTGTGTGTACTGTGTGTGTGTGTGTGTGTGTGTGTGTGTGTGTGTGTGTGTAAGGGGTTGAGGGTGGGAAGATGTTTCAACCAACAATGGTGAGTGAGAGTAATTTTAATGGTCAATTTACTGCCCCACAAATTGTTTCCTGAATAAATATCACATTTAATAATCCTGCAGTCCAAGAATTTATTAAGAAAAATTGGAGCAGAAAGATAACGTCATGAATGAACTTGTAAACATAATAAAACCCATTGGATATTTTTAGATGATTAAAACAGGTGGGCCAAGCCCTCGAGAATCCTCATTACGAGTGTCACATAATCATTTTAACAGCTTAGGCATCAGATGGTGTTCGGGCTGGACCATATGGACAAAACAAAACAAAACATAACTGAAAGATTGTTTGCTTAACTCACTGAAGGCCAACGCCAAAATACATAGTTGTGTTTAGCACTGCTGGATCATGTTAAAACCACATACAGTACATTGATAATTTCAATAAATACATAAATAATGAAACATGTTAGCTTTACAAAATAAACCAAGTAATATTGCTTTAGTCAGATAAGGCCTGAACGATACAAAAAGACCTTTTCAGTACAGTCCTTCTCTGAAGCAGGAGCCAAACAAAGTGCTGGAGCACACATATCATTTAAGGAAATTCTGTCCACTCAATTATATTTTTAATGTCTAAGGTTCTTCTCTGAGAGCATCGACCTTCATTTGTGGAACGGCTCAAGCACAAGAGTTTCCTTCTACTTTGACAAAACCTTTTGTCTGATTCGTTCACAGCCTGTAAATGGAAAGATATTTTATCCTTTGGGCTTCTTTTGTGCCTCTTTTTTTTCCGAGAGAGAGAGACAGGAAAGTCGATAGAGTCACCAGGGAGAGAGAGTGGAAACAACATGTGAGGAAAGAGGAGTTGGATTTGAACCCAGTCCACTTGCTTTGGACATGGGACGTACAAACCAACCACTAGGTTGCCAGTGCCGCTGATTGTTGTTTGAAGCACTTTAGGAGGGACAATGAGCTAATCTTATTCATAATTGCATATGAAATGGGGAAAAAATGTGTGTAAAATCAGAAAAAAAGGAAACATCATTAGTATGATATAAACTTTGTTTAGTCATCATATTGGACCCTTTTAAATTACCCTTTGTTTGGAGTTCCAACCAAAGATAAGATAAGAAAAAGGACTTTATTGATCCCTTTTGGGGAAATTCAGTTGTTACAAAAGCTCAAAGGAAAGAACATGGGTAGATAAGTCACAGATACAAAAAGACAAAAAGCACTGATAATAATCAAAACAACATTAACATGATTGTAACAACATAAATATATACACCATTTACACCTTCACTTGTGGAATGATTAATCTGAGGGGTTTTTTTGCACAGACAAATGAACCTGGCTATTGATGCATATTAATATGATATATAGATGCAAAGTAACCATTAAAAATGTGATATAATGTCGCAAAAAGAAAATGCAATGTAGAAAAGTACATCATGCTGAGGGACAAACTGTCTCAATACCACTAGAGACATAGTTTCACAACTTCTGTCAGTGAAGCTGCTGTAGGTGTTCAGCAGTTAAAGCTCACTCACTGCAGGTCAGCTGGCACAGTTTACCGATGGATCACTGCACAGCCCACACACACATAAACACACACACTCACATGCACACACACATACACATAAATATGCACACTGGTAGCTCTCTGCCTGGACCATCCCACACTCACACGTAGTCTTTCCCACAGAGCCGGCAGACAGGAGGAATATGGGCAAATCCGAAAGCCAAATGGATATCATGGAGAAATCGAGTAAACCTGGGAAGCGTCGTTGGACTGTTGCAGAGATCGGGCTGTCTGTGCTGCTGCTGTTGGTCAGCTGTGCCTTGGCTGGGCTTGTGGTCCTCTACACGTCAGTGGTGAAAGGTAACGTCTCTGCTAGGCTCACTGTGGAAAGATGTACATATTACAAATGAGAAGTGTCTGTGTGACTGCAAGCTGTTTGGATACAGGAAAAGATACTGACCCTAGGGACACTCTCATTTGAAGGTTAATGTTATTAACCAGATTTTAAAGGTTAGTTTTCTACCCACACACAGACCTTACCATTATGTTGAACTCAAGGCTCTTTTTTTTAAGTTTGTTTAAGGAAGTAAACAACGCTGCAGGGGACTTCTTTGTGTTTCCTCTGGCTTAAATGTTACTGTAGAATAATACCTCGTGCTCTTAAATTACATTTTCCCCTCTGTATCTTTTATCCATTTCAGAACAAGCCACCAGGACGAGTGTGTCACAGAGCTCAACAAGTGAAGGTGAGCTTTGGTCGCGTTAAGCCTATAAACTGTGCGCAGAATAAACTGTGGGATGAGTGGGCTGGCATGTGTCATATTTGAGGCTGCACTTCTGATAGTCACCCGGTAATACTGTAATTCCCTTTTCTGCCTCATCTGCAGAGTCACACAAAAGTCAACAGAGTCACTGCTGACACAGACTTTACTTGTCCCGCTCTCACTCATAGAGACAGTGCCATGGATCAAGGCTTTTTAGGATGCCATCTATATTTCCACTGATCTTACTTTATATAACTCAGTGTCATTTGTCCTGAAGGCTTTCTTATAAATGTTGATATTGATTTCTCCAGGCCAGCTTTTTCACTCCAGTCCAAGCGAAGTGTGCACCACTGCAGACTGTGTCACTGCAGGTTAGAGGAACTATTTGTTTTTGCTCTCCTGCTCTGTGTATTGTAAACAAAGTTGACCTCAGATCCATGCAAATCAAATTTATTGTCCCCCCCCCCCCCCCAACACCTTTTTTTTTCTCCTGAAACCTTGAAGCTGCTCGACTTCTGCAGAACATGGACCAGTCTGCAAAGCCCTGTGATAACTTCTACCAGTACGCCTGCGGGGGTTGGCTGGAACGACATGTCATCCCAGAGACGAGCTCCCGTCACAGCGTCTTTGACATTCTGAGGGACAAACTGGAGATTGTCCTCAAAGGTCAGCTCAATGTTCACTGGTCAGTGTGCGGAAGAGTGCGGGGCTGTGCGTGGGTTTTATTGAGAGAGGAAATATCCGTGTGTGTGTGTGTGTGTGTGTGTGTTTGTTGTTGCAGGTGTTCTTGACACAGAGAGTGAACAGGACAGAGACGCCATAAAGAAGGCCAAAATCCTGTACAGCTCCTGCATGAATGAAAGTAAGTATATCTTTATGCAGTGTAAAAACGGATGCTCACTTCTGAAAAAAGACAAAGTTGTTGATAAAAACGGTTTCTGGAACTGTAGATCAAATTAGGTTATCCTCCTTAGCCGTAGAGAATTAAAATTAAACGTCTATTTTTTAATTAAAAATAGTGTATAGTGTAATAATTTAATTATTTTTTAACCAGCCAAAGTATGACATTAGCTGACCTACACTTATCTATAATCCTTTCTTTTAGGTAGCAGGATACCAGTATATAACAGCTTATTATTCTGTATTGTTCAAAACATTCCTTCGTCCACATAGTATCAGTATTACAGCAAGTCTATTCTGACACCAGTGACTACATTTGAAACAGAAAGACATGAAAATAAGAATTGCAGTACATTTAAAAATCTCTTTACAGTTTGGCTCGTCTTCAAGCTGTTCTTGTGTCATCGGATTTACACAGGAACATGAGATGCTTTCACGTTACATACTACACAAAGATAAAGCAAAGAGCCACCTGTTAGACAAGTCTCACTCTCACTATTCAGTCAAATAATAGACAAAGATAGATAAAGTCATGCCCTATATGTTTGACACATTCAGTCCACTTGGTCTTTCATTATTTTTGATCCACTCCTTAATGGTGGTTTGGTCAGATTTGAGTCATGTCCTTATAAAGGCTTTCTTGCTCGCTGTGAAAATGTATTTTTTTTAATTCCACCAATCAACGAAAATGTTTCTCCTCTATACTATGCGACACCTATATGTGATGTTCACTTTAAATACATTATGTAACTAATGTTGATCGTATTCTTTATTCTTAAAGCCATGATTAATTGATTGAACCCCTGCAAGGATGACCACATTAAATGATGTTAAGTAGATAACTAAGTAGTCATCAGTAGTTTCAGAGCTTGTGACAGGTGTGATGGTGCTGAATAAAAGTGAGAACAGCCTCCTTCCAGTCAAACTTTACATCCAACTTTCAGAATATGTATGTACCATCTTGGAAATCCTGTTATCGAATAAAAATAAATTAAATAACCACATCAATACATACAAGAGTCAAGGCAAATATTCAAGGTTTTCATTCATCTTTATGAGACATTTTTTATATATATTGTAGGGTCTTTTACATGGGAACAGTATTTTGACTTTTTGAAACCTACAGATTACTCTGCTCGACAGGAAGAGTTGCCAAGCTATAGTTTTTTCTTCCACTGCTTCATCAAGTGTTAAAGTAAACTACACTTGGGTTTTTAGAAGTTGTGGTATTTTCCCTGCAGGCCTCATAGAGCAGCGTGATTCGGAGCCTCTCCTCAAGCTCATCAACAGTATCGGGGACTGGCCTGTGGCGTCAGATGACTGGAACACCACCACTGGTAGATGAATATCCCTGAACCACACTCTGATGAATGTTTACAGTTTGTTCTTTACAGTGTGCACATGCAACACATACACAAAAACACTCCCACTCAAATACATGTGCTCACATAAAGCTCGTGTGGGCTATATTTGGAGTCAGTGAAATGCTGAGTACCAGCTTTGTTGGCGGGATCGAGAGGCCGCTGAGGCTCTTCAGCTGAGCAGTCAGGTGTGGAGTTTGGGAGCGTGATGAGTGGGCAGGGGAGCAGGTTCTCACTCAGGACTGTGAAGGAGGAGGCTTTAAATAGTCTACTCTTCTCTTCCCAAAGCTCCTGGCTTCTGCCACTTCAATTAAATGTAACCATGGATGGTGGCTCTAACAGAATTGACCACACATAGCTGCACACACAGATTTACACAGAGAGGCCATTAAAATTAGCAGAATGGGAAAAGAGGGGACCTGCTTTTTTTCTGGCTGCCACACTGAAAAGCTCTTCACAGCTAAACTGTGTATAAATTAGGTGCCACTTTCTTCCTTATTTTTCAGAGGAAGCATGGAGCCTGGAAGACACACTGGCGACCCTCACCGGCCGATTCCACAAAAAGGTTCTGCTGGACATGTACGTGTGGACGGATGATCGTGACTCCCGGCGTCACATCATTTATGTAAGATTGATGACTATTGGAGCACAGATAATGACTAACAGATCAGATTTGACGAAGCAGTCCTTGGCTGCTGTTGTTGTTTTAATTTTTTATTGTGACAGATAAATCCCAAGAACAGACAAAGAACAACAGTGTGTATTTCTAAGCAGGGATTTATTCCAATTTGGTGTTCTTCAGACTTTTTACGAATGTGTACAGTATAGAGGTTTGACTACAAATTGAGTGAAGTACTCCTGTCTATGGTAAAGCTCAGAGTAACTTGAGTGGCGGTGTCTTGCTTAAAATGTTGGGACACTGAATGTTAATATTAGAAAACTATATGGACAAAACGAATAGCATAAAAATCTCCTTTTTTTCTGTTCAGATTGACCAGCCAGGACTTGGAATGCCGTCAAGAGATTATTACTTCAACGATGGAAATTACAAAAAGGTAAGGTCTTAAATAATCAGTTTACCAAAATGACACTTAAAAATCTAAAAAACAACAACAACAACACGTCTTTGAATTCCTTCTTAAGGTATCTTGAAATTTAAAGGACTTTGGCTTTATTTCACATACAGTATCTGTGTCTGAGATATTTGTCAACTTCGCAGTACAGTGAAGGTGAAACACATTAAACATCTACACACAAACTTTAACTCACGGCTAAACTACTTCTACCAAAGAAATAGTCCAAATAAGTTAACATTTAGAAATGAAACTTTGGCTCTGAGTTGCTAATGTTATTTTCATTTTCTTGACAACCATACCTTCGTTCACCCCAGCTGTCCTGACATAACCCCAAATTTGATGTGGAAACAAGTTTAACAGCTTGTGATTTCATCACAGGTTCGAGAGGCCTACCTTCATTTCATGGTTTCTATTGCAAAGATAACCCGAGAGGACAAGAACTTGACTCAGGAAGACGACCGTGTGTGGGAGGAAATGATGCAAGTGCTGGAGCTGGAGACAGACATCGCCAATGTGAGTGCCAGCTACAACAGGAAATAAATCTGTGTAAAGAGAGATAAAGAAAATGAATAATGACAAGATGTAAAAACATCACCTTCTCTCTGATTCTATTAAATCAGTTCATATTTCATTTGAATGTTGGGGATCAGCCAAGCTTTTAGCTGTTCATTGTTAATGTGCCTGTCAAAAGCAAAAAGGGAGACTTCTGATGAAAGAGGAGTAAATTGTTAATGAGGTCAAAGTATCAGTTAGTAGAAAAACTTTTCCTTCCTTATGCTGTACAGGCCACATCACCGGCAGAGGAGCGCCAAGATGTCACCATCCTCTACAATAAGATGACGCTGGGAGAGCTGCAGAGCGCTTACAGCCTTAATGTTTGCATAATTTCTCTTCTTTCTCATGTGTTACATTAGGTTTTTACTAAACCACTATATCTTTGAAATCAGAGTATGACCAAAAAGGAATAAATAGGGAATCGTAGAAGACAATAATATAAAAGAGGGGCATGTTGTAAGTCATGGAAACAACTATTTTCTGATTTGCTGAACCTCACCCCCCCAAGGGGTCAGGTTAATTAATGTGCAACAAACCTCAAACATAAGAAGTGTGATATAAGTATACTTTAGAAATACTTTCTCTAGAGAATCTTGTTTTTCCTCAAATTATAACATTATGTGATAATATATGTTACAAATAACATTATATATGTTATGTGATAATATGTGTTACAAACAGGTAGTTTAGTTCTGTCCCAAAGTAAAATTATTGACCTGCTACCACTTCTTGGAGCTTCAGAATAAACATTTTTTATCAGAATGTAAAACTACTCCTCTTGGTGGTAGGAACATAAGATTAGCATACAGCTAACAAAGTAAAGTATTCAACTTGTGACCACAGTAGTTCTTGCCATGTGTTTCTTATAAGCCATGTCTTCTTAATGTAATAACTTGTTGGTTCAGGTTTACTTTGTTACATGGTAATAAACCTGAAAATTAGATGTTTCAAAATGTTTTCATTTTCCCGATTTTAGTTTGGTTTATTGTCGATATACATACAACTGACAGACTTTGAGATTATTGCCAATTTTCTCTATTCTGTGTTTCAGGGTTTTAATTGGACGCGATTTATTCAAGGAGTGCTTTTAAGTGTGTCCATTGAGGTGCAGCCAGAGGAGGAGGTGGTGGTTTACAGCTCTCCCTACCTTGAGAAGATGAATGATGTTCTCTCCAGACACAGTGTCAGGTCACTCCAAGGGTTTAATGCAAAATGTAGCAAATGAACATTAAATTATTATAATATGTACAACCGAGCAACAACAAAAAAACACATGTATTATTTTTTTCACAGAACTATGCAGAACTACCTCACCTGGCAGCTCATCATCGACAGAGTTAACAGCCTGAGCCGTCGTTTCAAAGATGCCAGAGCACGTTACAGGAAGGTGGGATGAGCGTGACACAACAGAATGGCACATATTAACACAAGTCCGCACGAAAAATGTAAATTGCAGTGTGCTTCTTTCTTTGTCTGTGTGTTATCAGACTCTCTATGGGACCACTGTAGAGGATGCTTGGTGGAGGGAATGTGTCCGTTATGTTCAGAGCAGCATGGAGAATGCTGTTGGAGCGCTATATGTGCGAGAGACCTTTGCTGGAGAGAGCAAACAAATGGTAAATCCTTTTTGGTATAGTGGCTGCTGCTGGCTGTCAGTCATCATAGTGAATTCTCTAAACATACCAAAAACGTTGTTTCTAGCAAGTTAGTTACTTTTACAGTAACAGATCAGGATTTATGTCCAACAAGTACTTCAAGCAGTAACTTTCATATTTACATTGTTATCAAGAAATAAAATGATGTGCCTTGTTCTGACTAAACCACCTTTAAGTGACAAGTTACACTTTTTAGACTCCAAACTGCATTTTGTGAAATTTCATTTTAGTGACATGGTTCATTAAATGCACTTTTGTAAAATAAAAAATATAACAAAGCCTCCATAATAAAGCCAAGAGCAATGAAATGCATTTGTGTATTTCTTACAACAGCGACATAAAGGGCCCATGATCGGCCACAAATATCTATTTTATAAAGAAAATGTATCATGTATTCGCTGAGGCCCTATAATCATGGTAGAGTGTGGTTGCACTGTCAACAGGTCAGCGATCTTATCAGTAAGATCCAGCAGGCGTATGTGGAAACGCTTGAGGAGTTAAACTGGATGGATACTCCCTCCAAAGAGAAGGCAAGGGAGAAGGTAAAAAAAAAACACAGCCAAGAGAACACGTTCGTATCATCTCTTAAAAATGTTAAAAAGTAGATTTCTGTAATTATGAAGAGATCCAACTGTGGTCAGTTACTGTGTTATACCTATTATTCTGTCTCTTTTGTAGGCCATGGCAATCAAGGAGCACATCGGCTATCCAGATCATATTCTGCAGGAAAGCAACCAGAAGCTTGACGAAGAGTACGCTCATGTAAGTGACATCTATTCCTGGGCCAAGTGTTCATGACGGATGAATGCACTTTTTAATGATTTGACCTGTTTGTCCTTCCAGCTTAATTTTAGTGACGAACACTATTTCGAGAACATCCTGGAGAACCTCAGGTCAGAAGCACAGAAGAGCCTGAAGAAGCTCAGAGAGCCGGTTGACCCTGACCTGTAAGCTTTTGATACACCTGTCATCTGAAGCTGTTCTTTTTTTAAAAAACACTAATCATATTGTAAGTGTATAAACACAGCTTTATATTATTCAAAATGTAATGACATACTGTGTCTGACCGTTTGATTGGTAAGACGTTTGTGCTGTGACAAATCACTCTATGAGAGATAAAGTAACATGGACTTAATTGTTTTCTTTTTTTAGTGTTGTTGAAGATTTATTTGAAAAATGGCAACTTTGGTTTGGAAATATGTTCTCTCATCTTTTTTTTTAAACCCTTTACCGATCACTCTTCAGATGGATCATTGGTGCTGCTGTAGTGAATGCATTCTACTCCCCAAACAGAAACCAGATTGGTAAGGCCTTTATGAGAATCAATCAAGCCGTCAGTAGCCTGTTTAAAAATCAGCAATCATTGTACAAATGTTTAGCCCCGTCAGCCGTTTAAGTGTTTTCACTGCTGTTGTTTTTGTCTGTCTGTCTGTCTGTCTGTCTGTCTGTCTGTCCGTCCATCCATCCATCCATCTATCCATCTATCCATCTATCCATCTATCCATCTATCTATCCATCTATCCATCAGTGTTTCCAGCAGGAATCCTGCAGCCGCCTTTCTTCAGTAAACAACAGCATCAGGCCCTCAACTTTGGTGGGATAGGAATGGTCATCGGCCATGAGATCACACATGGATTTGATGATAATGGTGAGACATAAGTGAATCATCATGGAAATGTTGTGAAGTCTGAAGTGATCAATTCAGTTCATCGGTTTCTGTCATTTTTTAATACCTTAAAGGTAGAGCCAGTAACAATGCTTGTTGCAGCTTATAAACACCACCATCCTCATCAACAATCCCAAGGAACCTAAGAGAGCTCAGGAGCTCCCAGAAAAAGGAGAGGTTAGAATGTAAAGATAGTGACAAGCAGTAATAAGATATGAAAGCAGGGAGAGAGAGAGAGAGGGAGAGAGAGATAAGAAATCCTGGTGCCAGTTCCCCCGGTAGTCTAGGCCTATAGCAGCATAACTCCCATAATGCATCAATTGGAATGGAGAAAAAAAAGTATATTAATGTATGTCATTGGCTGAGGTAGACACATCCACTCCCCGCCCAGAAACAACAACCAAAACAAACCATGTTTTGTTTATGTTTTCTTTTGTTTTGTTTTTTTGTTTTGTTTTGTTTTGCAAAAAGCTACTGACTCTATCTTTAAGTCTGCTTTTACTGTAATAGGTTACATGCATCATGTTTGGTAAACAGAGCACATCTCTTAATACACTATGTTTCCCTGCAGGGCGTAATTTTGACAAGGACGGTAATATGCTAAACTGGTGGAGTAATTACTCTGCAGAGCATTTTAAAGAGCAGTCACAGTGTATGGTGCAACAATACGGCAACTTCAACTGGAAGCTAGCAGGTGGACAGAATGTAAGCAAAACAGCTCTCCGTATGCAGTGGCAATTTTTGTTTTCTATTTACTATTATCCTTGTATTAAATAACCATTAAAATAAGTGTGTTTTACACTAGTATGTGTGTATTTATGTTTGTTGTGGCAAACGCAGGTCAGTGGTATCAGCACTTTAGGGGAGAACATTGCAGACAATGGAGGGGTCCGTCAAGCATACAAGGTTGTTTTTAGCTGCCAAAATACAAAACAATGTGTTTCGTTTATTTGCAGCAATTACATTCTTCAAATTTTCGTAAAAACTTTTTACACATGTTAAATCTTTCTTTAAATGTGTATGTGTGTTTTGCAGGCTTATCTAAAGTGGGTGGAGACGCAGGGAGATGAGCCTCGTCTGCCTGGTCTTGACATGGATCACAAGCAACTTTTCTTTCTTAACTTTGCCCAAGTAAGTACAGCAAACAGGGAGAACGATTGTCCTATTATAACAGACAGAGTAGACAGTGGTTTCTTCATCAGCGGTCAAGGGCAAAATCCCAGGAGGTGCATTCTTCAGCGGATGTTGGGAAATAAACATTGGAACTAAGTGAAAGAGTCAGGGGGTTAGTTGCTGAGCCAATCACAGAACAAATCAGTGTTCAGCAACACACAAAGAGGGCAAGATGAGCTGCCAAAGAAAAGAGCAATTCGCTTCCAGGGAATTTAGAGAATAAGCAGGAAACTGGAAGCCACAATATTATGTCTAACCTCTGATTTCAAGAGTCTGTAAATCCTCTCCCTAAGGTGGTGAATTTAGTGGTTGTCAGTTAGTTATTGTCTTCCAGCTTGAATCAGACATGCACAGAAATAGTTATATAATCTAATAGTTATAAGAAATATTTAAAGAAATTTGCTGTGTAATTGAAGAGCATAAACAGGGGGTATATTTGTGGTATAACACACATTTTGTTTCCAGTTTAATGTATTTTTTTAAACTTGATCACTCCCCACTCATGAAACTCTCTTCTAGGTGTGGTGTGGTGCTTATCGGCCTGAGTATGCCAGCCAGTCAATCAAGACTGACTCACACAGTCCTTTAGAATACAGGTAAAGAGCTGAAGCATGCTCGCATATATACAGTTCCTCAGAACCAATATGTATTCTCTAAGGGAGTTCAAGTAATTCATTCAGTATAGATGTCAAGAAGGGCCATTGCTATTATTATTGTCTAAATTTCAGGATATATATGTTTTGATCTTTTTAAATCACAAATCTTGATACACAGTATATTGTGTTTTTTATTTTTATTTTTTTTGTTGTTGCAATTTTTGGCTTTATTGGATTGGAGAGTTTAAGACTTTGGTAGGAGAGAGTGGGAACGATATGAAACAAAGGGTCCAGGTCGGACTCAAACACTGCCGCTGGGGTGAGGACTATAGCTTTGGGCATGGGGCTCGCGACATAACCACTAGACAATTCAGTGGCCCACAAATCTTAATATATTACAAAAATGGATAGACCTTGCAAGAAATAAAGGCTGATTAAGAAATAACACAACTAGTCTGACACTTTGATCAATAATGAATAGTAATTGATCAATAATTTGACATTTTCCACTTCATGTTGCTTCAGTAGTTAAGGTGCAATCTATGCTGAATCGCTTTTTCTCTGTTAATATAATAAACACTGATGAGCTATTTCTTAAATTAAAAGTTATCAACTACAAAGAGTATCAAGTTAAGAGAGAGACGGGTATTTACTTCCGCAGTTGGTGCAGACCAACTAAAGAGCTAAAAAGAGAGCGAGTGTTTGACTTACTGCTAAGTTCTCAACTCACTACTGCTTCTTATGCTAATCAAATGTCTATGAAGCTACACTTGCACTTTGAAGTGCTAAGCATTTATAACATATTTAAAATGTTATCACCACTTTTTTTCCCCCTTGTTTTTAGGGTGCTTGGATCTCTCCAGAATTTTGAAGCGTTCTCAGAAGCTTTTCAGTGCCAAAAGGGGAGTACAATGAACCCAGAGCAGAAGTGTCGTGTCTGGTAGATCGCTATGTGCCACAGATACTCATTGAAGACAACTCAAGTCAAATGAACAAGTTGTAGTTAGGGTAATTGTTCCTTTTCCAATAGATTTGGATATTGGATGTTATGTTTTTTAAACGGATGACATCCAGGACATCCCTGTTAAAGACTAACAGCATGTTTAAACACTAAAAGAAATTTGCTTGAGCATCTTCTCAAGTTTAAAGTGTTTCCAGTGTCTCTGGATGAATAGCTCACCTGTTCTTTGCCGTCACCCTTAATGAGGAAAATGTCTCACATGAAAAAGAACTGGGCTCACAGGGATGGCCTTAATGTTGTGCCAGCCTTCCTTAAATGAATCCTTTTCAAATCTTTTGTGCTGATCTTTGTGATTTATACGAAAACATCTGGCCTCTCTCTGACTACATTTTTTGTTGTCAAGACGTTGTGCCACTTCCGAAGAAACAAGGCTAAAAAATGAAGCTTTGACGAGAGAGAATAAAATAAATTTAAGCTGTGGGCTTTGCAGAAGTAATGTTTCAAAAGAATTAGTCACACTCTGAGAGTTCTGTTCATTCGCTCTTATAAGAAACACATTATCTTAAGACTTTAAGACTGTTACATTTTGCAGCTTTAACCTTAAATTAGCATTCTGCTAAAGCTGCTGCTTTGAACATTTCTTCACTGACAAGAGTTCTTTATCAAGCATTATTTTTTTTTAATTGTCTTTATCAGGTTCTGCAAATGGTTGTTGCTGAATACTCACTGCAGAAATGTCTATGTATGTCATGAAAAAAAAAATGTTTCCAGATGTTTCAAGAATTATTGGTGGTCTGCTGCTTCATAGCTTATGTCACAAACACCAAAGGGTAATGTAATAAGGATTGAACAGTTTCACTTTAATTGGGTACAACCCAGTTTAGGTACAGAGTTTAAAGTCAGATACTAAAAATGGTTGTGTTGTGTAGTCAGACCATTAATCCCTCTTTCAGATTTCTACTTTGACATTAACTTAGAAGCTCTGACGTATTCAAAGTAGGCAGATATTTAACCATCATAACTACTTAGAAGTGTCCTTTAGAAGACGTTTAACTGACTTTTATTTAGATGTATTATAACTACTTGTATTATTCCTGTAAGTTTATACTGACCATAAAATACTGATTGATTTGTTGAGGAACTGTTCTTTTCGTTAACAAACAATCTGACCACAGTGCTTAGAAGACTTGTATCCTCTGGGCATTGCCAATTACATGCCAAAGGGGGTGGGAAAAGAAAACCTCCTTAGATAGCTTCACACAAGACTGAGCAGCAGATGAAGTGCTTTGCTCTCTGATCTCACATTGATCAGTTCTGTGTAAGATGAAAGGATTAAGTGCAGAGTGCTGAAGCGTGGTGACCGCCAGTAACTGAACCATGAGCCTGCAGGTGGAACACTGGAGAATGGGGCTTGTCATTAAAGAGATGGCTAGGGCCAGGACTGTTATTTTCTACCTTTATTAACAAGTAATGACAGGAGAATGGAAGCAGAGGGGATGCAGGTAGCAGCATCAGAAAGCTTTCATTTAGAAGGATAAAAACAGCCTGTTTGGTGGCTTGTCATTGATCAAATTCAGGATTCTTTGGTAACCTGAAGACAACTTTTGGGCTCTTCGACAGAAGCCGCTGAATTGAATGTATATATTGAAGCTCTCCTTCTGTCTCTCAGTCTTCACATATTTACTGTTGCTCTTAGCACTGTTTTTCTAAGAATGTAAATGTTGATAATGTGCTCATATGTTAAAGCTAAGGGTTTGACATTTTTGGAAATATGCTAATTCGCTTTCTGGCAGAGTTGGACGAGACAAGTAATACAAGTATCATGTCTGTTGAATATAAACTAAACCAAACAGGTGGTCACAGTTTAGCATTACGTTTGTAAAAGTTAGCTCTGTCCAACAAAAACTGCCCCCCTCAGACTAACACTTTTTGATCATCTCCATTTATTTTGTGGTTTCAAAGGGCAGTACACCAAAATGCCTCTGTAACAGCCAATTAGAGCGGCAAAATTAGCAATGCAGGAATAAGCGGATATGCTATAGCTTGTTTCAACATCCACTCCCGGGAGTTTGTAGTTATATTAATCATTCATTATTTGTAAAGCACCAATTCATATTAAAGGGATACTTCACCCATTTACATGACGCTGTGTATCATTAGAAACATGGTAGTAGTGTTGAAAGGTCGTGAGTCCAAACCTCATTTTGCCCTGAGACGAGAAAAATGTGTTTTTCTTTGCTTGAAAGTTTTCTTCATGTGATGCAACATGACACTTTTTGCATCACATGAAGAAAACTTTCAAGCAAAGAAAAACACATTTTTCTCGTCTCAGGGCAAAATGAGGTTTGGACTCACGACCTTTCAACACTACTACCATGTTTCTAATGATACACAGCGTCATGTAAATGGGTGAAGTACCCCTTTAAGTGTTACCTCGAGATGATTTACATAAAAGCATATGGGATAATATATAATACAATCACATTTCACTACGTCACCTTGGCTTAAAGCCTCCTTTAATGGATTAAACAGTTGTGATTAATCAGGTCAGGCAGATCTAACCAGCTTCACAGTTTTGCTGATCCTCTGCAATAACAAGTAATACATAATTTTCACAGAAAAAAAAAACCTTTTGGATTTCGTTTGGAAAGATCTTGGCTAGGCTAACTTTCCTGTTTTAAGTCTTTGTGCGAAGCTAATTTAAGCCAACTGTTTTCAAGCTGTGTGTTTATCAGACACATGATGGTTAAAACAGTCCTTTCATTGTATTCTTCCCAGAAAAGAGAAAAAGTGTATCTCTTGAAATGTCAAAGCTTTTCATTTTTAACAAGAAGGCACATGCATCATTTCAGGTTCAAAGAGAGGCTGGAGAAGGAATCATAAGCTACAGTGCAAAGAAAAGGCTGCTGAGTGAAGGGCAGCAGCTGAGGCTCAGACTATTGTTTATTTTTTCCGTTTTTATTCGAAGTTTAAATATATAGTGGAAACTGTTAGCTGAGCAAAAATGGGAAGGTTATACATTAGAAAGTTTTATTGTAGATACTAGATGTCCTATACTGCAGTATTTACATATAAATAGTCATGATCATGTATTAAATGAGAGCTTATATTTCTTGCCTTAGTTCTAGCTCCACATTGGCTTAAGTTGTGTGGTTTAGAAATTCAGAAGCCAAGAACAAATACATTTTTGTACAATGTAAACATGTTTGTGTATACCCATCAGAGGATTTTATTTATCTACATGAGTATTTAAAACATTATATTGTTGCTTTGCAAGAATACATATGTTAAAGATGTATTATGAATGTTCCTGCTGCTATGTCATTATGTAGATTGCCATTAAAGTGACTGTCTCTACAGGTATCATCTCAAGGCTCTCCTTTAAATGAACTTGTGTGTATTATGTGTGGATTAAAACATGTGACAGTGTTGTGCATTGTCTTCTTTGCATAGACCAAAAGATACAAGAGGATAAGAATGTCTCTATATATTTATAAGTGACCTCTTCACATTTAGTTCAGAAAAAAATATATTCAACAATTAGTGCATGTGTGGGGCAGAACTACAACAGCGTCATCATGACTCTTCTTTATATAAACTGATTTGGCCCCACTTATAATTTCTATTTTGGTTTGGTACAACTTGTATGTTTTAATCTGAAATTCACAGATCCCACAGTATAAGTCCTTCTGATTTCGGTGATCCTCTTCCTTTCCTCTGGTGCCTATACAATCCATCCAGCACTTCAATGACAAAACGTTCTCCTTTGACAGAGCCATAAGAGAGGTATATGGAGTGTAGTTTATGAAAAGTGTTGCACAAATCTGAGGGCAGTTTGTGTTAAAGTGTTTAGTATGACCTTACATATATCATATTCCTCTGTTTGCTTTGAACTGCTCACTGATTTTAATTAATAACATTTCACACATACAAATAATTCATTTATAGAGGGATGTAAAAGATGCAAATAGATAAAAACAATATCATTGTTGTGATCATAATGCAAGTTTAAAATGTATGTTAATGAAAAAAGGTACATCTTGGAGTGTCACTGTCACTTTCACATTACAATATATATTAATAAAATATTAAAACGTCAAAAAAGGATTTCAAGCAATTAGGAATTTTGGCAGACAATCACGTTCACCAAGTTCACTTCGTTTCCAAGTCAGCCCGCAACCATGTCTGATAGGCAGCTCCATCATCATCGAGTACAAACGTCATCATTGCACTGCAGGAAAAAGTACAATTGTTAAACATCAGTAATGCCAAAATAATGATTTTTTTTTAAGATGCATGTGGATGACTGACAGTCAAAATGGATCCAATACAAACAGCGTCTGTCAGGAAAGATAGCAGTTTTGATTATTGATCAAGCCGTCTACCCAGCTACATGAAGCACATTTCCCTGCTCTGTACGCTGTAAATCCAACTAATCTCTCAAGAATCCATTTGGACGTAACAGAGCTACTAATCCTTAACGTGAATGTCACCAGAACAGCTGAGTGTAATTTAAATTGTTGAGTAAGTTAACTTTCCAGAGGGGATAATCTCTTCTCTTGAAATTATTCAAAAGCCACAAAACAGAAATATTTAAAACCATCAAAACTCTAAAAGATTGTTTAAAAAAATAAAAATAAAAATAAATAAATACATCTGCCATGGGTAGACACGAGTACTGACATACGATAACCGTTTCCATCTGCTGTACTTTGTCCTGTTGATTTAAAGGCTGCTGAGTGATGGAGAACTATGCTTGCAGAAGAGGGTGTTACAAGATCATATTAGAGCTGAATATTTAATTAATAAAAATGTATTTCAATGCAAACATGGAAAGTTTACAAATTATCCCTGCACTCAAGTTCACTTCATTTGTCTGTCTATTCATCATTATAGTCAACACTTTCAGCTGATAACATGTCTACAATCGGGCACTTTAATAAATGTATCATTGATTGCACAGCTCTGAACGGCTCCCTGTATCAACACCACTCATTTACAACCGCCATCATATTTTCATACACATGTTAATCATTCAGTTTGACATGACTGACAAAATGTTGTATTTAATTTTCACATTTTAGACGAGCAGTAATGTTAAGTTAAATGCTGGATGTCTATATTTCTTCTTATCTTTTATATTTTTAATGCTTAAATACTTTGTATTTAATACTATCTATCCATCCATCCATCCATCTATCGTTACAGCATTGTTAAAATGGAATTGTGGAACGTATTAGACTCGTTCTAGTGATTTCTTGGTACCTAACGTCCCATGAATTCTTTCAGATCTTATAAAGACTGCTTTTTTCATTCAATACTCCTGACTCCTGGAATGTGATCCAACAAATGTTAAGAATTAAGACTCTGTCCTCATGTGCCACAGTAATTGACCATTGTGCATCAATTTAAAACTGTTTCTAGCTGTGCTGCAGGCGGTTTTCTGGTTTTGTAACTGTTTTCTTTTTAGCTGATTTTCCCTGTATTTCTTTTTCTGCAATCAAGTCTTGTGTTGTTGTTCTTCATTATATATTTTCTTTCTTTTCAACTTATTTTATTTATGTCCCTGCTTTTATGCTGTGAGCTCGATGTCACTGTTAATAATCAAGGAAACCTTAGTGTCTTTGGAGGTAAAATAAAGGTTTTTAATTTAAATGGAATTCATCAGGTGAAAATGTTTGCCAATATATAATGGGTCCAGAATGAGTACATGATGACCACGTATGTTTATGGAGCCTCAGAAACAGACTGAAGAAACACATGTTCTTCAGGGGAAACTTGTTTGAAAGATTTTGAAACGTATAACACCATCTCAGAGCGGTTGGACGAAGAGGACATTGTATAGTTAAGTACATTAGCTTGACCTGACTCGTAGCCTCAAGCCTGTCTCCACATTAATATGTGCGATCAACATGGCAGACAGCTTGTGACTTGTAAACGTTTTGTGTCACATTTTGAGAAACAAGTTCCACTCTGTTCTTTGGTTGCAGCTCTCTTGATTTTCACACAGTTCATTGGGAAGCCTGCTGTAAGATGCAATAACTCTGGCATGGTCTGTTTTGTTGGATGTAAGCAACAAAGCTGCAGGGCAAACGTTGAAACATTGAAGACCATGTGCTGGATATAACAGACATGCTTGAAAGTCCTGATGATCACAGGATAAAACCAAAGACTGTAAATCTTTAAAACATAAAACGTATTGCTAGTCTGGGTTAAAGATATCATGGCAATGATCCGTGAGGAATTGGTCTATGAACATGATTTTTGGTAAAGAACGGGAATCACATTTTAACAACAATGTGTCTCAATCCATCTACTCAAGGTTTTGAAACTATGTTTATGCTGTGTCATTACAATGCTCCTCATGCAGAGTTCTGTCAATGTTTGGAGACCCTCTGGGCTCTACACTCGTCTTTTTGCATTTGTTTGGTGTTCACAATTTTGTTGAAATACAAACTTGTTCTTTGAGGAGAAAAAAAACTTTTTTTGACTGAGGTATAAAGTTCTGCCTATTACACCAAAGGAACAAAACAATAAATCATAACTTTAACCTCATGAAAAAGACTCCAAAGTCACTTAATGTGAACATCAAAATCTTTCCTTTATGAAAACTAAATGAATCATTTATTCTAATTTAACTGATATTTACTTGAGTTTCTTGAAGCTAAATTGATTTTTTTTTTCTTTTGAGAGAGGAAGACAAACTCATTTCACACATTTTTGGTAAAGGTTCCCAAAATGTTCCCAGGTGACAACAAAAGGATGTCAAACTTTATACAAATAGTCGTAAATCACAAATTTCAAATTTGCCTCAGGGGAATTACAGGGTATTTGTTGAGTACTGTCTCTCCAACCTTCTCTGTTTGTGTTTGCTGAGCATTTTTAAACACAATTATTTACAGACTGAGATCACTGCTCAGGTAAAACGTATTTTGGGGGCTATGACACAGACACTAACAGACCCTGAAGATGGAGTAATAAGTGTGAAATTGCCTTTGAAGGGGCTGTGTGTGTGTGTGTGTGTGTGTGTGTGTTGCTACGGACATAAATCAGAGTCTACTGGAAAAACATCAGCCCAGTGTGTTAGTTTAGCCAGTGATACCTTTTCCATCTATTTGATTCAACACTGTACATCGTTCAGTGACAGGGTACCTGTGTCTTTTGTCTGATTTGATCTTTGTTTTTGTTTGCTGTGGAATGGTTTACCTGCTGTAAACCAGTTTGAACTGAGTCAGGCCCGTTTAAGTGTAACTTTTGTAATGTTTCTTTTAATATTTTCCTGTATAATAAATAACATAAAAGAGTTAAATGGAAGACAGGAAAAAAGAAAAAAGTGTATGGAAAAGAGAAGGTAAATATGTAGGGACTTCTGTCGTCTCTGAGGGGACTTACCACTGGCCTTTGTCCTTCTTTTACTTTAGCTGAGATACCCAACACTTTGGCAATATCCTCCAGTGGTACGTAGTCTCCTGGTGAATCCTGGACAAAGTGTAGCAGGACCTTTTCTCCACCTTTAAAGAGAAGAATCTTTGAGTGATAAACTTGCCAAATTTATCTATTTCAGTTGAATATTTATTTTAAGTGTTATTTGGTTAAAAATCCTCATCAAAACGTGTTTCGTTGAAAAATCCTTGACAAAGATGTAGAGATACAAAATGCACAATTACAGCGATGAAATCAAACCAAACAAAACAATACTCAGATACAACCCTCGCACACTGAGGTGAAATGAGTTCAGATAATTGATTTTGACTGGTAACTTTTTAACTGATTCCCCTAAGAGAAACATTTTTCTTAAGAGCAAAAACAGATTTCCTAGATCAGGGTGGACACACAGGACTTAAAGCAGTAGGCAGTTAGTGGAGCAACTTTGGAAGCGCCCAGCGGACCGTTTTAGTATAAATTTTATGTAAGATGAATATAAGGGATTTATAAATAGACAGCATCAAGTGTTTATCATGCCTTACTATTTTTAATTTCATTTACATATACAAATGTGGCTTTTACAAGTCTATGGTGCATTGTTGTCATGCCAATGTTATTACTAGGGTGGTTCATTTGATTTCCTTTATTTAAGTTCAAGTGAGCCTTAAAAAACACACAAAAAAACCCCAAAATTATAGAAGTAAAAATGTGAAGGGCAAAGAATGAGAATAAAGGATTAATTTAAAGATTTTTAGAATTACACATTTTTCCTTTTTATTCCTAGGGTTTCTACAAAAACATTGTTTATAATGATTTTAAAAGAATCTTGAGTTACAGCCATGCTACTCTAGGCAAATAAACTAAAAACAGCTTATAAAACATATTAATTACTTTTTTTCCCCTTTTCATTATTCATTCATTTTTGTTGTTGTTAATCCTTTTACACATTTGAAATAATCAAAAAAAATTCAACTATTAATCAGCTTAAAACTCCTGCTTAAATATTCTGTTAAAGTTCACCTATTACCGACCCTCTGGGTTTAGGTAATAAGTAGTAATGGTACACCAGCCAACTTTGTTATAAAGCACAAAAAAATGAGTGATATTAGGATCTCTTATCAATGTTGAAGTTGTTGCCTCGCTTGCAAAGGATAGCAGATGGTCTATGGAAAGCTCTCTCTCCTAAAAATGTTGATTTGAGTTTTTAGTTCTGTCATTTTGAGTGTTGACTTTCTGCATATTCATTTCCAGGAAGTCATTTTTTTTTAGAAAAGAAGAAAATGAGTAACAGGAGTCAGAAACACTACACTATCACTGTGAACTTCAAGCTTCACGTCAGTGATATAACAGTGCCCTCTAGAGGGCAAACTGCAATCTTCACATTAGTTCAATTTAAATTATTACACAAACTTCTCATCAACGCCGTTGCAAGGTCATGAACATGTTAGACACCTCCTAGTGTATACATATTTTGAACTATTGTTCTTTTCATTCACTACTGTACTTCTATTGTATGGTGACTTTACCTTTAGCTACAATGAGCATGCCTCCACTCTGGAGCAGATCTCCTGAGAAGTTTCCCTGGATACCAGCAGCTTTAGCCTGCAAATAGTAAAGGAAACATGAAGTAAGACTTCAGAATGTCACTGTGAATTTCAGCAACTCTACCCCTGCTCTTTATGACTTATCGACACGTTTAATAAAGCAAAATCAAAATCCTGCAGTTATCTACCTTTGCAGCTGTTTCTCGCACCCTCTTCCCCATAGCAGCAGGAACCACACTAATGGCTGTGTACCTGGATTTGAAAGACACACATATAAAACATATAAGGTATTTTGGTTGTCTTGATTTATTGAAGATGTCCAGTTTAGTGTTGTAAAATACATAAAAGTTGCACTTAACCCTGAGAAAAGGAAAAACTGGAACAAATGAATGCCTGACTCACTTGCTTTAAAATTAATGAAATGAAAACAATTCACCTATTAACAAATGGCAGATATTGCTCTAATTCGTTAAGGATTAAGTTGCTTGACAAATAAATATATCAACTTCTCTTCATTTCAAAAGCAAAAAAGTCATTTGCTGGGATTTACTGTGCTCACCTTTTAAAGCCCAAATCCTTGTAGGTTTTCTTTTGTTCGTCAACATAAATGGCTAGAAAAAGGAAAGGACAATGCCAGTGAGGATTTCAGTAAGCATGTCGGATTCATTCAAACCCAATCATTCTGTAGTACACTTTAACTTGTGGAAGGATGACAAAGAAGATTGTTCAAGGTCACTATGGAGGGTTGTGACATCAGAGATAATACTTTTGAGAAAACAATCTGTCATTTTAGGTTTATTTCAAATGCAACAGAAATGTATAAACTTCTATCCAAAGTTTACAAAGAAAGAACAACAAGGGTTTCTGATGTTATTACTCCAAGAGCTGGCTTATATGACAAGAAGACATCCTTCGAACCGAACTGTCAAAATCTATTTTAATGGATTAGTTTGTTTCTTTGTTTTCTGGGACACACTTCATTAAACACATCACACTTTGGGAAACGCTGGTGTGCTTTTTAAGGTCATATTCTGTGATAAAGAAAAAAAGAAAAAAACTGCAAATATTCCACAATTAAGGACTATAAAGAAAGAAAAATGACCAATTAAGACTGTAGAGTAACAATAGGTGTTGTTTATCCGATTAAAGACTTTTGCAAATAAGCCATCTGAACTTTTCTTCATTTAGGCTATTTGGTTCATTATCGTTAAAGCAGTGCATATTGTTGAGTCCTGAGAAGGCCTATTATGTCAGTGAACTGAAATAAAGGAAAAGACCAACAATTGCATTAGATGAGTGAGAACAGCTTACATCCTTTGAAAAGCCCTCCTTCTTTGAATTCCTTCAACCCAAAGTCTTCTGGTCCAACACCTACCAGGGCTACACCACTGGTTCTCAACTCCGGCTCCAGCTTGCTGATCTCTGATGCAGTCCACCGACACACCTGACAGCCAAACCTGCGCAGGAAGAACAAGACCACCGTCTGGTCCTGCCACAGAGACTGCAGCTCCACATTCTTAAAAGGAAAAACTCACCATGAGACCATAATACAGGTAACAAACAGGTAACATATGGGACATGCTTGTAGGTAGACTTGTTCCAAATTTAAACGTTATCTGTGATCACAAAACTATTGCTATTATGACTTCGCCTACATTCCCATGTATTCCCTTCAGATCGTCCCTGGAGACTTAATTCAACAGCAATTACATCACGGCTGTGATGTAATTACGGGTTAAATACAATATTTAGTCCGCAGCAGGGAACACACAACTCTTAGGGGGATATATGGCAACCTCTCAGCAGGTTGTAGTATCAGACAGCTTAAAAAACAACCCGAATTCCTAACCTAACCCTAACCCTAACCCTACTACAGAAATGGAAACGCTTAAACATTTTTTTCCAGATGTATTTCTTTGATTACCTCTCCAGTTTCACCACTCTTCAACAAGTTCTTTCCAATTTGGGCGAGGTCGACGTTTGCCATTTTCAGCTACGGAGATACACTGACTGTCCACTGCCAAGAAAGTAATTTCAGAAATTCAATGTTAACTCATATAGTCCTATAGAAATATGTTTGAGTAACGCCCGCACAAACAAACTGTTGCAAAACAAGTATATCCTGATACGCCCACAGCAACGCTGGCGGTGTGCAATAAATGTTAGTGCAATGACCCAATCACAGCGCAGATAGTTTGAACGGAGGCGGGGCTTTGTTATATACGGGCTTCTTCTAGCACGTGCGCCTCACCTATGGACTGTAGTAAATTACCTCACTGAAACAATGAACCAAATGTGCTTAGTTTTTTCTTCAGTATTCATTTGAGTTTTGTTTTCTCAACTTACTGTATACTGCACCTGAATAATGTCCTCCCTGGTTAACTCAGGACTGAAGATTAGGAAATAGTAAGTTTTGATAAAACTTTTTAATTGCACAAGAGTTACATAAGGTGTGTAACAATAGGGTTCAAAGGTAATACGATTTTTTATAACCATGCTTCTGTTTGCTTTCATTGGTCGCTTTGATTTTCTTCTCATAGGCCATGCTGTTCGTCCAATCTGTCTGTTTTCTGAACCCCTGGAAAACCCTCCTTATCCTGTTTGGCAGCCAGTGGCAGAACTTTATCCAACATTGTACTTCAGTAAAAATAGTAATAATAATAATCCACCTTATTTTTTTTAGAGTTTTCAAAACAGGGTTAGCGCTTTACAAATGAAAATAAAATATAAGAAGAAATAAAAGAGAAATGTAGACCATGATTATTGCAATTGTCCTGCAGTTTAGAATCAGCACATTTGAATTTATCCATCATGTAGGATCACTAATATAGCCTAATAGGCCTATATGGTGACTGCCTTGAGTGCATTTTATGAAATTGATATAATTATGTTGCAGAAACACAAAAACTGTGGTTTAATTGAAAATGAAAACATTACACCAGTGCTTGAGAAGTTGTTTTGATCCGATCATGTGGTAAAGAGTAGACCACTTGTATTCAAAATCTTATTAGAATACAATGATATGATGAATCTATTATTTGCAGTTACCTTTAAAAAAAATAGCTTTTCTACTGTGATCAATTTATCTGTTATACACTTTCTTATAAGCCTATAATTGCATACCAGACCTCTACTTAAACATTGTATCAAATATATAAACATGTTCACTTGGTGGAACTGAGCCATCCTTAATGGTTTAAAATGTTCCTACTGTGACAAGTCAAAAATTCTGCGATAAAAAAAAGGTCTACTGACCCTCAGTCCATACTGTGCTGACTTAGACTGCTTCTAAACCGTGTGCTCACCTGTTCTCATTTTCACTGGTTGAGTTAAGGATCTCAACGGATATGGCATAAAAACAAAAAACAACAACAACAAAAACACATCACCAACACCTTTTAATGCCGTTTAACACAAAAACTCATAGGTCTACTAAAAAAGTCTACATTTTTCATAGATTCATCCATATATTTATTTTAAAGATGAATTTAATGCTGATTTACAGTCTACAGTGGCATTATTGAAATGTCTTTCTTACATGATAGGTTTTTTATTTTATTAATCCTACTTGTCGTCTTGACATTTTCCGTGGTTAAAGCTAAACATTATCTATACAGTTTGTAATGATCAACTTAGTTAAGGAACTAAAAAGGGTGATTGAAAGAGTAACCTGCACAACCTGTTTATGTAGCCTACCGTTTTAAACAGTAATAGTCGGTTTACACACCATTGGCTGACTATTGTCCTCTGACTGCATCTCTGACCTCAAGAATACCGTTTTTATATTGGATGCATTAGAGAGGAGGGTGTACAGTGTGTGTAGGTAGACCTATAGGCAACAGTCCGCGGTGCTGATGTTGCAGGGTGGGGCGTGACGTCACGGGAGAGACCGAGAGGAAGAGGCGAAGGGGGGCAGGAGAAGAGGGGGAATGAGAAGGGACGGAGGAGAGAGCGGGGGGATGACGGCAGAAAAGGAAAAACTAAACAACAATCATGACTCCAGTAATACATTCACCGTTTATATTTATACAAATGAATAATAACGCTCGGTGTGTTTACCGTCACAGTTTGCCGCAATAAATGACGAGCATCAGCGATAAAGGTAAATATCATCTTTCACGTTTCAGTTTGCACGCCTTAAATCGATTGTGTGGTCTTCACTGTGAAAATCAGAATATATATCACAGGAAAATATCGCAAATAGGCGTGATATATCGAGTAGGCTTTTTAAAAAGTAATCGATCGTCTGCGTGGCTATAAAGGAGCTATTTCGGTCAAATATTACGTCTAAATGTAAACGACATTGATACATTATCCTTGTCAATATCGAAAGCCATCATCACCACCTCCTGAGGCCCCATTGTGTCCGATTTGAGCATCCTCCATAAAAAATTAAAATGGAAACAGCCTTCATGAGAGCGATGCCGCATCCTACACTGCTGTAGTCAACCACGCCGAGCACATGGGCTTTGCGCACAACACTAACATGCGCATTGGATGCAGTGCGTCGTGCCCATCACCGCTGATCACTGCAGTGTCCTCTTAGTAACACAACGTAACCATTAAGTTACTCACATGACTAGCATGCTTTATTGAGATGATAAAAATACCAAATATATGAAAAACTTAACCAAGAGCAGGTTTAAGCATATTTCACCATTTCTTTTTCTGCAGTGTAAGCTGGCTTGAGAGAGATGTCATCTCCTGGTATGGGCACCCCCAGTGACCCCCTTCTCTACAGTTCAGGGGAGGGGTCATCATCTACATCTCATGAAAGATCCTGGAGGAACTCACTACCCAAAACTGCTAGCTTTCCAACATCCAGTATTCGGCACCTCAGTCACCGAGCCAACAACTTTCAGAGACAGCCAAAGCGTCAGAGGCAAATAAGACCTTCACCTCCTCCTCCACCAAATACACCCTGTCCCCTGGACCAGCTGGACCTCAGTGAGCTTCCCCCAAGACGCACCTTTGGAGAGTTGCTCACCAATGGCAGCATACTGTTTGGTATTGAGTTTAGCTATGCCATGGAGACGGCTTATGTTACCCCAGTGCTCCTACAGATGGGCTTGCCTGATCAGTTCTACAGCTTGGTGTGGTTTATAAGTCCTATACTGGGTAAGTGAATCGTATGGTAAGATTTGAGTAGCAATGTTATGTAAAGGTGTATCTTCATTGAGTAATAATGTTGACTCTTGTCTTTGGCTTTCAGGATTCCTCGTTCAGCCTCTCATTGGAGCATGGAGTGATACTTGTACATCCCGGTTTGGGCGACGGAGACCTTTTATTTTAGCCTTGGCTATAGGTAAGAAATGGATGCCATCCATTTTTACTTCATTACTTGGTGTAACTACGCATCTACCTGCCACTGTCAGAGACAACTTATGCAACAATGATATTGCTTTTATACTACAGATCTACACTCCTCATAATAGTAAACTCTTACAAGCAACAAAGATCATTATTATTTTTTAATAAATCGTTCATTTTGATTTTCCAACGCAAATTTCCTAACTTGACTTGTATTGACTGAAACATCAGCTGTTGATAAATATCGTGCCATCAATTTATAATGTGGCATGCACCAATGTCAGAAGCTGTTGTTAACTGTGGTGCCACTTCAATACTGACTAATTAGCATAACTACCGATTCAAGAAGAGGTTTTTCTTTGGTAAGAAGTCACCTGATAAACAAACTGATGCGTTTGTCCAAGACAGGAGAAAATGTCTGCAGAAGTCTTTACACTGTCTCTGGGAAAGATAATCAACATGCATGTTTGTGAGATGTGTGACCTTTCAAGAGGAGGGACTTAAAAAAAATCAAATACATTCAATCAAAAAGCTCATTTAAAAGTAGACAAAAACTCCAAAGAGGTCATGAAAAAACATTGTATTGGAATCTCCATTAGGCTAAATTGTTATCATAATCACACATGTATCGACCCTGCTTTTAACAATCTGTTCATCTCTTGTCCGCACTTGTGATTTTTGTGGAGGTGCTTTTTGTTTACCTTCTTTACTAACATTAGACAATTCTGCTGCTTTTCTCTGAAGGCGCTTTAGTTGGTCTTACCTTGGTGCTGAATGGACGAGACATTGGAGTTGTGATGGCTGACACAGCATCAAATCACAGATGGGGAATTTTTCTGACAATTTGTGGTGTGGTACTGATGGACTTCAGCGCTGATTCAGCTGACAATCCAAGCCATGCCTACATGATGGATGTGTGCTGCCCAGAAGATCAAGATAGGGGGCTGAACATACATGCGCTATTGGCAGGTAAGAAAACAAGTGCAGATCTGATATAAAGCTTTATGACAGTTTAACTCATTCAGCAAGGCCATTTTGTTTGTTTCACTGCAGGATTGGGAGGTGGATTTGGCTATATTGTTGGGGGCATCAACTGGGACCAGACAAAATTCGGCCAGTCAGTCGGAGGCCAACTGCGGGTCATATTTATGTTCACGAGTATTACTTTGGTATTTGCCACAGTCATGACACTGTTCAGTATCCCTGAAAGGCCCCTACCAATAAGCCACCCAAACAAGAACTCCAACAAAACTCATCTAAAAAGCCCCAACCTCCCTCTTCCTCCATCTCCTCCTATTCCTCCAGGTTTTGG
Organism: Symphodus melops; assembly: GCF_947650265.1. NCBI lineage: Eukaryota > Metazoa > Chordata > Actinopteri > Labriformes > Labridae > Symphodus > Symphodus melops. Next base: position 21,159,938 of record NC_136694.1, read on the forward strand.
ACTAGATGATGACGATGAGGAAGGTCTTTACAACTATGATTTGTCAATGTCCTGTAACATGGACCCCATGGCCCATTCTTGCAGTGCCAGTGCACGCCTTTGTGCTGGTCTCACAAGCCCAATATCGCCCCTGAGCCCCCTCACTCCAAAATATGGCAGCTTCATAAGCAGGGACAGCTCGATCAATGGCATCAATGAGTTTGCCTCATCACTAGGAACCTCCTATATCGACAGTGTTCTCATAAACTGCTACACGGGGCCACAAACACCACAGGGCCTAGCCCCCAACTCCACTACTGTCCCAATGCCTCCAGGTGATTCCCCTCCTCCCCACGAGTCTACACAGGGGTCAGGAAGTAATTCAGCAGGACAGAGACTGGCCGATGGGGTGTCTCATCAAGCAGGGGAAGCTCAAGATCCAGAAGAGCTACAGCCTGAGGGAGAAACACAATCCAGTGGAGCATCTCAGGTCACAGCTGGAGTTCAATCCTTTTCAGGGTCACATCGTCGCTCATCTTCTGGTATCCTAAAGCGACCCCAGAGCCTTGCACTGAGAGAGGATTCCATGGAAAGTCAGCTTGTTGCCTCTGAGGATGGACAAAGAAGAACCGTGACCTTCAGCCAGCAGGTTGGACCCTTTTTCAGGAAACTTTAAAATTTGATTACCAGTATCAAACACAGCATGTTTGAACACAATGTCTTTTTTTCCCCTCTAATGAAGGTTGCAAACATTCTGCTGAATGGGGTGCGATATGAGAGTGATCTGAGTGAGAGTGTGGAGACAGGAGAATGCCAAATGTCATTAAAGCTTCTGTGTATAGCCATCTACAGGATGCCGCCCTCTCTGCGGAGTTTATGCACAAATCACTTTTTGGGTGAGAATTATCCGTATGTGCATTTGGTAGGCAATAAAAACCTTGCAACACCTTTAAAACAGTATTATAATGTATTTGATAGTAATTCATGTGATTAAATTTCTTCATAGGCTGGCTGTCCTTTGAAGGAATGCTGCTCTTCTACACTGACTTCATGGGGGAAGTTGTGTTTAAAGGAGACCCCAAGGCACCCCATGACTCTGAGGCTTATGAACGCTACAATGCTGGTGTTAGCATGGGCTGCTGGGGAATGTGCATCTATGCATTTAGTGCTGCTTTCTACTCAGGTAAGCAAATCATAATCACAATGCATTTCAACATTTTCTGGCCAGACAGGAGGAATTTTACAAAGAATTTGCCTTCTGAATTTTGGAAAGTTTCTCATCTTTTTCCTTTTTTTCTCTTGGGGTTTCCTCCTCTTCCTCCAGCCATATTGGAGAAACTTGAGGAGCGTTTCTCTCTTCGCACACTGTATTTTTTTGCCTATCTGGCATTTGGTTTGGGGACAGGCCTAACAACACTATCCACCAACCTCTATGTGGTACTTTCTCTGTGTGTCACCTACGGGGTGCTCTTCTCCTCTCTATGCACGCTGCCTTACTCTCTGCTGTGTGAATACTACCAGAGCCCTCAGGTGAGTACCTAAATATGTACTGTATATATTTATTTGCTGTCCTATTTTTTTCCTAAATTATATTTTCCCAGGAATAGCCCAAATTAATAGAGAAACAATTTGGGAAACATGCTTTTTTTCTTAAAAGTTTGATTGAGGATTGATCCCAACTCCAACATCTGCACACTAAATGTAAAACCCTGGCCAACAGCTGGTTAGCTTTGCAAAGAGACTGGAACAGGTTAACATAATCCACATCACCACCTCTAAATCCCACTAATTAGCAAGTTATCTGAAGTGTATTTATAGCGTACAGAAAACGAAATATAAATACTTTGTGACAAAGGGCTTATGTGCCAAACTATTTTATGAGATTTAGAAGAATATAAAAGTTTGTTGTTTTTCTGTTTGTTTGACCTTCAACAAAAAAAGAAAAAAACATTATACCGTGTTTGAATGCAGGTATCTGAGTTTGAAGAGTTTTTGGTAAATTAGACAGATGTCTCTGCAGCTAAAAACAATCACCAGAATAGTTTAAATATGAAGCAAATTGGGAAGATCTATTTTCCAAAAATGTTGCAGTATACTTCAATCCAATCCAATCCACTTTATTTGTATAGCACATTTAAACAACAAAAATGTCTCCAAAGTACAATTAAACAAAAATTTCCGTATAACAATAAGAAATAAATAATCACAAATTTGCTGTCCTATTTTTACTTTAACGCACAATAGTCATTTGTGGTGCCCAGACATAGACTGTACTTAAGGAGCGTGTCGTCAGTGATTGGTTTGTAAACTACTACTACTTTGAGATATCTGCTTACTGACACCTGGACACCAGGAAATATACCCATAGCTTAAATTTAGTAGTCGACAGGTTTGAGTGATTGCATTCTGTCACTCATGGGTAGCACGGCCCTAAAGCAAACCCTGCCTTATAATTATCTTTACTCTACCACGATAATCACACTGCATTACCATGATTTCAACAGCAGCCTATTTCCTTTGACACCATCCTCAGTTAGGGCAAGCTCACATTTTGTTATAATCTCAAACTGCTGTGAGGTCATCATCTGAGAAGTAGGAACAGTGATAATCCAGCAGGGAAACTGGCCATATTAGCAAAATGACTATACTGTTAAAGTCATTGTGGTTAGGTAGTGTTAACAGACTACAATAAGATCGGTATAAATTCCTAGCTAAAAAAACACTAACACACTGAAAGTACTTTAAAGCTAACAAAATTAAGCTAAGAAGTGATTACATGCTAACATTAGATATTGCCTTTAAGCATAATCAAATTTGTAGTTTTACCTTAAAATATGGCCAGATTTTGCTCTAGATTCTTGGTATTATTGCGTGAAAATTAGCTCTGAGATGTTAATTCCTGGTTAACATTAAAATACAAATGTTCAAATTGACTTCTCAGCTAACATAATATAAGCTACAAAGTTGTTGAATGCTAATGTTAGCAGTTGTCTAATAGCTGCTCACCGGCACGCTGTCAAATGTGTTGGTTTAACTTACAAATTGGTCAGATTACCCACTGGATTTTCACTGTTCATTGTCTTTAAGTCGTGTATTAGTCAAGGAGATGCTTATGAACATTAATGACTCTCTGTTTCTACATTTTTAAGACTCACAAACTGGAACACAGCAGTATAAAGTTATCACAGAGTCTGAGTTTTGCACCCCAAATATACCTCCAAAGAAAATTGCTGCCATGGGAAATGAAGATAACTTGAAACTTGCTATTGAGTGCATAAAGTGATTATAAAGATGTGCACTGAGGCAATAAATCAGCCGAGAAATTTGTGCACTGAATTATTTTTGCAACCACAGTTCCATCTCCATTAAAAAGATGCAGGTTTAAGACATTTTGTATTGTCCTCATTTTAAACCAAGAGGCTCCATTCACTTCATAATTTCTGTAAGGTGTATATATTTTCATACAATGAACAAATAACTGATTCATCTGATTATTTTTCTCAGTTTTGTGGCTCATCAGAGGAGGGGACCAGACGAGGGATGGGGGTGGACATCTCTCTGCTTAGCTGCCAGTACTTCCTGGCTCAGATCCTGGTCTCTGTGGCGATGGGACCTCTGACCTCACTGGTGGGTGGGGCCCAAGGAGTGATGTACTTTTCAAGCCTGATGTCATTCGTTGGCTGCGTGTACTCCTCTCTCTGCGTGGTGTACCAACTGCCCCCCCCTGAGGGTGAGCACCCCGAAAGCGAGACCCAGCCACTATTAGTGAACACTTAGAGTAGCCTATGAACTTAGTTAAGCTCCCGTACACATACTACAGCAAACACGCTATCACGCTGTTACTTAGTGTCTGAGTGTGTTGACCTTTAAAACATACAGGACAAATACACTGTACAGCACAATTACATATATTGTGTTACACTTTTCCTCACTTTTTTTCCTCAGAGCAAGACAGACAGACAGACAGACATTGGCCACCAATCAAATCAAACGTGTATACATGATCAGTGTGTTCATAGTGTGTGTGTGTGTGTGTGTGTGTGTGTGTGTGTGTGTGCGCGCGCGCGTGCCCATGCATTTTTCCTTTGCGAACGTGTGTGAAGGTTTGAATGAACTGGCTGTGACAAATGGAATTGTGTGTGTGATACTCTGTCTGACCTATTTGAGTATAGGTACACCTCAGCCATTCTTATGTCCAATCCTGTGCTTCTTCTCTTGCTTGTTGATGTCTAGTTTAGAAATGTTGATCTATATGTGCAGGCTAACCACAGCTTTCCCTCTCTTTTTCTTCCTTTTGTCAGTTGCCTAACGTCTGCATGAGCTGCAATGTAATCGCCCCAAAAGCCTTGTGTTTCTATTTTGTTTTGGTCTTATGGCCAAGGGAATGTCTACCTGCCTGTTTCTCTGAGTTAGCACCGTAGCATCACACCTTAGGTGGGATTTTTCTGACTAGATGAATGTGCTACCACTGACCTCACACACTTATTCACTCCATTCATTCAAGAGCTCTTCTGACATAATTTAACAGACCTACTTCCTATTCCTATGAAGCAGAACAAAGTGTAATCACAGTTACAATCTTGAAGGGCTGAATTATGTTCAAATGTTTTAAGCGTATAGAATACACACTCTTCAGACAGTCCCTTAATTATAAGACTGTCTTACTATTCCCGTTTATCTCAGTTTGGTGCTTGGGGGAATCTTAAGTTTCTAGTAAGGGAAAATTGCAAACTAAGCAAGTCATTAGCATAGATCTATTTCTACCATACACATGCTTGAACACACCATACACACCAACACTGGTTAACTAAAGGAAAAAAACCAACAACAGACAATTATACTGGCCACTAATTGCGTCTGGTCCCTCATTAAGCCTCGGACAGCTGTGAGCTGTCATCCTACTCCTGGCCATGCGATTGTAATAATGACAGTGATTCTTGTCATTATCAGGAAGAGGAGAAGTTGAAACTGGGGTGTGAATCAGCATTCAGTCGGAAACCGAACAAAACAGAAGAACAGGAAACAGGGAGAAGACTCATGTGAACTGTGGGTAACCCTGGGGGTGAACAACACTGACAGAAAAGACTGGGGGTTCATACTGTAGAGCCAGCAGAGCAGCAAGTGCTGATTTTGATCTTTAGGGCGCATGCTTGAAAAAGTAGGCTTTGCCTCCACCATGCTCTCAGCCCCATCGAGTCAATATAGTGATGACCTTACATTTGTTAGCCAAGTTGCTCACAGGGCATTACAATTTGATTAATTTTCCATCCTGAAGAAGCCATTTTCATCAAAAGACCAGTACATGTGATTTATGTTTTAAATCTGTTGTGTCATGGCAAACAGCATACTTTATCTGTTTGGCTTCATTACATGCCAACAGCCTGACTTCAGGGCCTGAACATAAGGTTCATTTCAGTACATATTGCGTGACGGTTTCATTGACTAGCCAACAAAGTGAATATCAAACATTTCAGAGGCATGTTTAATTGCTGCCTCAGCAGAATGTCAATAATCACATACTGTTAAAGCCTCCTGAACTGACTGGAGCATGCCATGCTTTATGTTTCTAAGGAAACAGGTACTGTATGGATCTTGCTTTTGCAGCTTGCTTCAGATAAAATGGATTGGTTTGTGTTGTTACCACCTATTGCTCAATTCCAGTAGTGTAACTGTATAAGCTACTTTTATTCAGGGTTCCGTTCAAACTAAAATGATCATTTTGCCATTTTGGTCTCCTGTGTCAATCATTCCTTTTTTTTTTTTTTTTTAAGGAAATGCTTTGGGGCATTTTTGCCAGCTGAAGAGAGAAAATGTTGTGAGGAGAGAGCAGGGATGGTATGCAGCTAAGATCTGAGGACGGATTTGAACCCACAGCTGTTGCCATGAGAACTAGGGTCTCTGTGCATGGCATGCGCAGCGTGACCACAATGCTACCAATGCCTCCTCTTTATGTTCATAAAAATTTAAGCCTTCTCTAGTTGCCGCTCAAATTGAGCTAAAGACAATATTCAACTCACCACAGGAGGGCGCTAGAGACAAGAGTTAGCATCTATTGATTCATTGCACTTTTCCATTACTAAGTGAATAAGATCATTGCTTTCTGCATCTTAGCTAGCCATTTTCCATGTCAAGAAAAATGGGGTCAACTGACATCTGCTCATTAAAACATGGTTTTAGAAGAGAGTAATGATATGATACACAAAGAAGATAAACTTAAGTAAAAAGACAATTTATTTTTTTTAGTCAGAATATACAAAGCAGTGTCTGAAGTAACCGAATGTCATTCTGTTTCTGAAAAAGGCAGTCTTGGACACAAAACTGGGCTACCCAGCCATAACATGAAACTCATTGAAAACATAAGAAAAACGTATAAATGGTACAAACTTGCGTGGAATGCATACAGAACATATGACCAAAGCTTTAAGATTTAAGAGGGGTTAATTAACATGGCAAAATATAGCTTCCATTCAACAAAATCAACTGATCTTGTCATGGAGGCTCAAGACAGCCCCTTTATTCATTTGCACCATCTGTTATGTTAACAGGGCAGGCAAGCCAAGGATTAAGTAGCAGCTTAACACAAATAATTTTTGCCCGAACTTATAATGCTAGCAACTGTCCATTAGCCCCTGCTTAAAACTTATCTTTGGTCCTTAAGTGAATCTGAGAGGTCAACATGAGCCTTGAAAGGAGTGAGCAGCTGCCTGTATGAATGAATCATCTGGTCAGCACCGAAAATAGAGATTGTGCTTCGAACATACTGATATAAAACCTCAAAAACTGAAAATCAAACTGATCTTATGATGTGGCCCTCTTGTACAAATAAAAAAAGCTCATTTTAACGACCAATAAATAACATTTCATAAAAAAATGATGCAGGCCACTCCGTTTCAGGACTCCAGTGCAATGTGATAACATAGGAGCAAACAAAAACAAAGATTTTCTCAAAAGGTACAGAAAGCACAAGCTCTATAACAAGATGTTGACCAGGCTGGTTGGACAGTGCTGCAAACAGGTAGCAAGGCAGACACTTAAGCTTCCACCTCTGCCTCTTTTGAATCTCCATTTTTCTCTGTCTTCTGCTTTTTTGTTTCAACTTTTTCCTAATAAAAAAAAAATATTTTAAGGGTTAGCTCATATGAAATTTCAAACGGGTCAACACATTTAAAAACAGTTTATAATGGTTGTGCATCTTGTCCTGCTGGCAACTTACATCCTCCTCTTCAGCTGCACGCTTCACGGGCTGTGCGTCAGTCTCCTCAGCAGGGGGCGCCTCCTCCTCTGCATTCTCTGCAAGAACAGTTAATCACTTCAGATGAAACCCTTTCATTTTGATGTAAATAGGACAAGATAGGTAGTATTTTAAATTCAGGGTCACACATGAAATACCATCAGTTGCACAGAGAATTCTATCAATACTGCTATATTTGTACATACCATCTCCATTCTTGTGTTTCTCTTCTCCGTTTTTCTCTACTTTGTCACTGTGATCAGCACCGTTCTGATTAAAGAGAGGGAAATGTTAGTCTAATAACACACTGTATTCAGCAAATGTTATTTTTAATTTAAAAAAAAAAAGTAGTTTTAGGTTATGAACAATGTTACAAAGAACTTAGATTAAAAAAAAACTAAAACAAAAACGAAATCCCAAGCATATTTGACAATCCTCCCACAGTCGTGCATGTTTAGACTCCTCTGGGGATAACAGAAAAAAAGGCATGTGAGTGAAGCTACCACTATTCCCAAGACGATTAGCTACCAGGCTAGACAACAGAACGAATGGAGACGTCCTCAGACTTGCTCACTAACATCTGTGCCATTTCACAACCCAAACAAAGCGCTGTGTGGGGAGCAGCTGAACAGAAGAGGGGGAGGCGGGCGCAGCGACACCTGCATGATGAGGGCTGCTAAGACAAAAGGCCATGAGACTGGTCCTCGTCTGAAACTCACTGTGCCATTGGCAGGTGCGTCCCCGTTGTCGGTCTTCTTCTCCTCCTCCTCCTCCGTCTTCTTCTTCTTCTCCTCCTCCACTTCTACTTCTTTCTTCTCTTTCAGCTCCTACAAAATAAAAGCACGACTGAGTCAAATCAGCGAACAGTTTATTCTGAAGTGGTGCACGTTCCTGGTCTAATTTTAATTGAAAGAAAAATCTCACATAGCTTTTATGAAGTCACATCAAAGGTAGTCGATGTAAATAACTCATTGAAAGCAACATTAAATGTTTTTTTCCCCTTTTTGTACCAAAAAGTGAATGTAACGTAAATGCTGCTGTGGATTCCCGCCCACCAGCTGTATCGCTTTGTCTGCTCTACAAGACTTTTTTTCCCCCATACTTTTGTCAAATCACCTCACATTTGTTTGGGTTTCCAGACTATATATTAAGATTATGACTCTGGAAATGAAATAATTAGTTACGTATGTGGTGTATGGTTGTCGAAAAAAGTGATATTTAAAGAAATTGTAAATGCATTTCCCATTTATCTCAACTCATATTTCAACTAGGATGAAGTATCGTTATCGCTAAGCTTGACATTAAAACTTACGGTTAAGCTAACTCAATCAATGGACACGAATAACTTTAAAAAAAGAAAGGTAGTTTCCTAAATCTTTTCAGTCGAGAGATTAACGGAAGACAAAAATTCAATGAAACCCACCTTGGCTGTAACCTCTGCAGTTGCGGTCTTTTCAACAGCGGTGTCGGCCATGGTTTATTTTGGTGAGTTAAAGTAGAAATGATATTCCCTTTCAGAAAAATATTCTATTTCTTGGCTCTTTGCCTTCGTGTGGATAGTCCAAAGAGACGCTGAAAGAGAAATGATGTCCACTCTTCTCCGCTTTTCTCTCGAGCTCGGTGAAACTCTACTCTCGTTGGATACAGCGGATCAAAGCCACACCGGATTGGACCATGTCGATCACCGGGGGTTTTCATTGGAGGAATATCCTGTCAATTCTCACTAGACGTCCCGCCTATTTCCAACTTCTCTTTGATTGGTCGATTTTTTTTAAAGCGCTGTAGACACCACAGTTCTCCGGAGTGATGGAGGTGTCAAATTACATGCAAAAAAAATGACGATGTGAAAACCATGCAGCCACTCCTCCTTTCTATATTTAACACTTGTAACGAAATGGGTTCCTGCTTTAGTCTAAGACTTCAGACACCACATAAAAGGAGGCATTAACAGCACTATTTGGATATTATACACACAGGTCTATGCATTCAATTAAACGGTTTTGAACAAACCTATATTTGAACACAGAAAAGCATTGACATTTGTGTTACTGATTTAGGCCTATATTATATGTTTTAACGAATATGAAGTTATATATTCATTGGTGAACAATCAGTGGGAAGAAAAGCATTCTTCATATTTGATCTTTATACCGCAGAAACTAAGCAATCAATGTGTTGCTTTGAGATTTATGAGTCTATGAAAGTAATGGGGTGTAGTGTGTACAGTACTATGTGTAATCATGTACAGCATTCAATTACAGCTGTTGTTAAAGGTTAAACAGATTTTTAATTTCCTGAGAAATACAGTTTCCTTGGTGGATCAAAAGCTGGATTGAGATCCTGTTTAAATTGCACTGCATAAAAGTAGGCTTGCTATAAAAACTAATGCATGCAACAGCAATACATTCAAAATTTGTCTAGTGGTATTTGCCAGATTTCGCCACCTCAACAGCAGTAAGCAGTAAAGTCCAAGTGTAAATGTGAAACGGTTTAAATGTCATATGCCTCCAAAAGGGCCCCCTCTTCCTGTCATTTGGTCTTGTTAAAAGAGGGTTGAGTGATATGCCAAACTAACTTTTATAATAGCGTTTTTCTTCTCCTGCAGGAGTTCTTTTAGGTGAACTTCATTTGAAGCCTATGCATGTTAAACCAAAAAGAAAACTGTTGTGGGCTCTGCATTAATCTATGGCCTATGATCATTGCCTCAGTGTTATTCAGAAAAATATGAATTACAGATAAAATACACATATAGTTTATTGCTATGCTGGTCTGACCAACAATTGAATTCCTCAGGTATCATAAAAAAACATCTATCTTAAACAACCTAATCTGCCACGCCTGTCATTGTTCCCGCCCGCACATAACTGTAATTCATTTTCAAACCACACTTACCTGCAGTTAGAAACTGTCAGAGCAGCTGAGTAACTTCCACTTGCTTACTACACATATTTGCATGTACTTTACATACTATCACACTACTTTGACCCGGATTTCAAATGCTTCATAGAGTCTTATTAATGTTTGTGTCCTGAACTTGCACAAACACACCCATGGAGGATATCTAGACATTAGGTATTTCTTCATCCTCTAATTCTAGGGCGTCCTACGAGTTAATCCTATACCGCCTCACTTATCTTCTCCCTACCATGCCTGTGTATTCAAGGCAAAGATTTGAAGAAGCCTTCAGGCACTGTTTACTCATTCAACTCACATTCAGCTGAAATATAATTATAAACTGTATAAATACTGTAATTATGCAGAGATCAAAGGGCTGTGTGCCAGTGTGCTAACTGGTGACTTTGTGATTTATTTTTTGTCTCATATAAGGGTGTTTTTCACAAAAGCTAAGACATGTTTTTTTTTTTTTGCACCGTTACCTTGTATGCTGAGCTTTTTAGAATATTCCAAAGCTTCTGTTGTCACATGACAGTTGGAACAACAGTTAAGCTTTAAATTTTGTGGTAAAAAGCCATTTAAAAGAAATCAACAATAAGAAACATTTTGCTGTTGTATAAACTGTGGTACCATTTAATAAATAGAGATGAAGACCATGTGGAGTCTGCAGGGCAGTGAAGCATACATCCACAAAGCTGTGTTATGTTGTCTGTGTGTGTAACCTATTCCAGGGGTGGAACAGAAGAGCATAAAAAGCAGCAGAAAGCATTACTCACTCTGTTTCTTTAACTGGAAAATGGGAGCAATCGGAGAGGAGGGGGAGTGTTTGTGATATCATTTCCTGTCTTTTTTCCCCCCGTTATTTTACCGACCTCAACATGTTTCCATGCCCCACCAATCTGTTACAACGAAAAAAAATCTATGCACGGACTGCCTGTTCATTCTGCAGGTAGCGAAGTGAAGCAGTAAGTAGGGCAGTCAGGGGAAAGTTGAAACAGGGATAGAGTTTGTGTAGGGATTTTAAAAAAAAGATTCTCTTGTATTCCAATAACTGGAGTGTTTACCGCACTTTCCACAAGTAGAAAGTGGAAAACATTTGTTATACTTTCTAAAGCTTTAGGGCCACAGAAAGCGATACTGTATAAAAGAAAAGCTTCTTTTTGTGTATAATGACACATTTCAAAGTTAAGTAAATATCTGCACACACCCCCATAGCCTAGGGGAAACATTTCCTTAAGTTTTAACTTCTCTGTTGTGCTAACAGTTCACATGGTATAGGATAGGAAGTAAAGCAACTTAATTGCACCTAAAATTTCAAGAGGACAAAGGACTGACCTGACTCAAGGAATGTCAGGGCTGGAGGGGGGAGAGCAAAGTGGGGCCCGTCAAAGAGCAGAGGTCAGGATTAGGCGGGGGAAGGGTCCTGATAATTGGAGGAATCGATGGGAGCAAACTGAGCTCTTTTGTTTTGAACAGCAGTGTCCTGCATGGTCCACCTAGCTTTCTCTGCTGCTCAAGCAAATCCCGCTGAGAAATATAACAACATTAAGTTGACTTCTCACTGAGACTATACAGTCGAATGAACAGTAAGGGCGAAAGTGCAATCATATTATTGATCTTTAATTAACACAATTAAGGAAAGTCATTATTGACAACAATGAAAACACTTTTAATTCCGCGACAAGCACTCCAGACGGCTATGTTGAATTTTGAAATTAGAATTACAGGGATATTTCAAAGGACATTGCCAGTAACAAAGTAAAAAATATACATGAATTGTATATTTTTCAATCAAACAATATTTGTGCAAAAATAATGTTCAAAATGTTAAACTTTATTATTTTATCAAAGGAAATTCGATGCAACAATAGATACATTTTTTGTGAATTGTCATTGAATTTCTATTAATATTGCCTTGAAAGATTTCAATTTCTTCATTTACAAGTTCAAAATATTTATTTTTACAAGATGGCAATCTGCACTAAAATAAAGTTAATAGTACATTTACACTTGAAGGAAACTACCAGCAGCCTGTTGCAAACAGCCCGAATATTTGATTTTAACAAGTTTTTTTTTCTACTGACTACCATGGCAAACTCAGTCACACACCGATGACGCTTATGACCCTGCATGTTGACTTGCCCGCCAGACGAATCACAGGTTCCTCATTGCACAATTTGCATGCATGTCGTAGCCAGTGTAAGGATTTTAGGATGAGAGAAATGTGGTCCCATTTTTTAGATCTTTTTAGGGCTTAGAAACATAAACAACACTGAACAAAAATATAAACTAAACTACAATAGCAACACAAAGAAACAAATAAATGACTAAATAAATACAAACACTTTATTTATTTAATTGAATATAATTCAAAATAAGGTGGATCAGAATAGTTTTTATTTTAAGCATGAATTGGACAAACATGGATGAATATGAAACGTACAAGAACATGTGATGAATTCTGTTTAAATTCTTAAAAACAGCTGGCAGATGTCAAGTAGAAAAACAGAATATCATTTATATGCAGTATGACATGAAAATATGAAAAATTGTGTCTGAGTTTTCAGAGTATGACAAAATGTAAATCAAGTCTCTCTGTTGTGTTGATTAATTAATTAAGGTGCTTTGAGGATTTGGAAAATGCTACTGTTTGTGTTTTCCTTAGATGCAAGTCTTTTAGGTTCTGTACATTTGGATTTAATGGAGTCATTGCTACTCTGTCAAGCTAGTTCTAAATGTGTGTTTGAGTTACTCAAGGAAGTGTGCTGTCTCAATCCCTGATTGTGGTAATAAGGCGTAGGATACCAAGTGCAGATTCAGAGGAATGTTGCTTCTTGTAATTTTGGTTTTTGACTCGGCCTGTATCTGGCTCTGTTTCTGATAGGAGATAACTGCTGCTTGGTGTAAAGTAACAGGGAGAAAGACGACTCATTAAATTGTGTCTTATTCCATCCAGGTGAGTGGAAAGGACAAAGAGCTGTTCAGTCATTTTAGGGACTGATGGTGGATGAATTTGGGAGGCACTGATTGTGAGATGGATGAGAATAAACACTTCTATTACAGTCAAGTAACCATTTCAGAAGCTGCACTTTAAAGTGGGCCGTTTGCATGGGGACTTTCACCCTAAGGTGATGGAAAAGAACCCAGAGCAAACCTGGGGCTGCAAGGACTAGAACCACCAGCTGGCATTATAGCTGATGTAGGAGGTGTTGAAGGACACTGCTGAGAAAGAAAGGTCACCTTGGATACTGACTGGGTTGCCACAGCGACTTTGACTCTGAACAGTTAGTGAATGGATTCACACATGGATATCACCTAATCCAGCTACAAAATGTATCACTCATGGGCATTGATGTGGCTTTAGACTCAGTGTTAGTTAGTCCTCTTCACTCCTAAAGAAGCATAGGGCTCAACTCAAATGAAATGCAAATCGTGTGCATAGATTTATTCATGAAACAGCTACATAAAAGAGGTTCTTGAGTCCTTTGTTCAAAACAGTGACTAACTGTGAGTGCCAGTAAAAAACATTATCTCTTTCAAAAAATATGGTTCTTCTCTCAAGAAATACGACAATAAATGAAATGATAAATTGGTAATAACCAAAACATAAACATGGCCTCTTAAACTGTTTCAAAAACCCAATAAGTAAAAAAAGTGAAGCCTCTGCAATGCACAGGTAGGATGTCAGCTGTACTACTAACATACACTTCACCTACTTGCTCCGCCCCTGTTCCTGGTGTACCACAGAAAAGTGGAAATTTCCAGTAATCCCTACTCCATTGCAAGAAGTGCTCCTCCTCCTTCTAGTTTCCCGCCTTCCACTCTTTACCTGATCTCTCTTTCTCTCTCTCTGCTGCTGCTGCTGAAAACAGTCGCGGAGAACTCATGACCCTCTGCTGCTGAATTATGTTGTTCTGCGGTTCATTTTACATACTTCAACGAGAAGGCATGCAGATGTGTGCATGGCCTCAGTGGACAATTAATCCATGTACAATGTCCCTGGACTAGACTCTTTGTATCTGTTAAAGACTGACGTGTTTAACCTCTGCTTCATATGGAGCACAGTCAGAATATTCATTAAAAGTACAATTTTAAAATTGAATTTAAACAAATCTTCATACTGCTCTACCAGTTGTTTCTGTGTTTTCCGCTTTGAAAGCTTAAAATACATATTAAGGGTTAAGCTATGTGTAGCTATTACATGAGCTCCTGAATGATGAACAAGCGTTGGTTTGGGATCACAGAGCAGATGGTGGATTTGCATTTCTATTTATTTGGCAGATCTGATATTCTGGTGTGGGGTTGGTTTCGGAGATATCAAAGCCTTTCTACAAGTGACACATCAGAGAATAAAAACAAGTGAAGAAGGCTAAGGTGTGGCTCAGATAAAAAAACAAAAAAAACAATATGATATCAGTTATCATGTTTACAGCCTTAGAGGCCCAGACTATCTCTCTGCTACATCTGTGGTTTTATAACTTCCTTTTAATTTAAGAGCACAATATAACCATGTGCACATGAGCAGCCCTCATGCTTGATAGACAAACTACATATAAAGCCACAAGACAGCTGGAGAGGAGAAGTTTGAGTGTGCGTGAGGCACACTGACCTTAGACTCATTGTGAAGCACCAACAAAGAGCCATCTGCACAGCAACCACAGCTGAGATGAGGGACTAACATACAGGGGGGCCAAAGGGGGAAGGGACACAGGGGCCTGGAGAGTGTTAAAAAAAGTCAATAAATAGATGATAAAGAAAAAATGTAAATAGCACTTTGTCCACTGGATCACGTGTGACACATTGGAGCAGTTAGTGGGATTATCTCTGAGGTCTGTGCAAAAAGAAAACAAGAAGTTTAGCTATATGTGGATCTCTCCACTGCTGGCTAAGTGGACGACAAGAGCTGCAGGCCTAATCACTCCAGAGCCCATTTCCTGCCTCCTGCGTAGGGAGATGAAGCTAACCGGAGCTGTTCCGAGCTAATGTTGAACCCTGGATCTCAAACATGGTGGGTAACACTCAGCCAGTATTAAATGTGTGATCTGTTTCCGCATTGATCTGAACTGGTTTCATAGGTTGAAGTGAATGGGTAGAAACAAGCAATATGGTGCATTCCAATATGGTGAAAACAAAGACAAAATGGTGTCAGGGACATCTGTAAAAATCACAAATGTTGCACAGGTAAGAAGTGAGAGTCGGGATTGCTTAGCAACAGCCGCTAAAAAAATATCTTGCAGTCTTGTGCAGCAACAGAGGAACAGCTCCTGCTGCCACCATGTGGTGGACTGTGAGAAGAAAACAGAGAACCAGCGATGAAAATGAGGTAAGAAAGATTAAAAGAGTCTAAAGCATGCGTGTGCTACAAGATGAATTATCCAGAGTAAGCTACAAGGTACAATAATATAAAGAGGGACTAAATCGTAATCTTTCTGTTTCAACCCTGTTTGAAAAAATGTCTGGTAATTTGATTGGCTGCATAATGCACCCGCTCTCATGGCAGTCGGTTGCTTAGCAACACTCATGGGAGGGAAAGCTGGATTTGGGTGGGAGGGTGTGAGTATCAGGGGGGAGTGAGGGCACCTCGTCAAGGAGATGGAGCATTCTGGATGCAGGCACACTGAATGGGGAAATACCTGGCACCATTCCCAAATAAACAAACGAGAGAGAGAGAGAGAGAGAGAGAGAGAGCGAGAGAGAGAGAGAGAGAGAGAGAGGGGGGGGGGGGGGGTATTTTCCAGATAACAGACTTGTGCTTTGAGATAAAGGGAGCAAGGCATTTTAAAAGTATGAACACACTTTTTCCCAAAGCAGAACCAGACAGGAAGCATGAGAGAATTTCAGTGGAAAAGTCTACAGGACTTTTGCAATACTTGCTTGTAACTAACTTGAATTCAACTCTAGCGTTAGTTTTTTTTTTTTGGTCAACTAAACTAGATCACGAGGAAATGCTCAAAGACATGACCTTCATTGTTGGAATTATAAAGGTCTAACTGTTTGATGAGTGACAGACAAATAGGCTTCAAACAAACATGTGCTTTCCATGAGAGAAGGAAAAAAAGGAGCCTGAATGTTTCTGCTTAGGAAGCTGGCTTGGTGTCTCCAAGCACATGTTTGGATTATTTACATTTTGATGAGGAAGAGTTAAGCCATATGACAATCTCAAGATTGCAGTGCATAGAAAAGCATGAAAAAGGTCCAAGATGACAAGAGATTATTAAGCATCTAGCAGAAGGTGAACTTAGAATTAGGGAAACTGTTGAGCAAAAGGAAGGGAAGAGGTGGAAAATGGGCTTATATGGAGAGGAGGGGTAAATAAGAACCAGGTTGGGTGGGTAGGTGCAGCCAGCAGAAGGAGGTGGGCCTTGCAATTGGCTGATGCGGGCGGTCTCCGCAGGCAATGAGGATTCTTTGTCAAGAGTAGGAAATGAGGTTTGTGTTGTGATTAAAAGGAGGGTTACTATGGCAATGCAGTGAGCCGTGTGCACAGAGAATTTGTCAGAAGTGGTGGGGGCTAAGTGAGAGTAGAATTTCAAAGAAAGTAGCCTCCTCCGCCTCATCTCCCTCCACTGCCACCCCTTTGCATTTCCACGGCGCCCTTTTATCTCTGATAATCTGTTTTTATAGCCACACAGTTGAGACTGCAGAGGGGATTATCCTGAGCAGAGTGATTCGCTGGTCGATCACTTGCAAATGTTTACAGAGTAGCAGTTTATTTGGCTTCCTGAAATCGTGGCTGTCAGAACCTTTAAAACCAAGCTTATTAAAATAACACACTTCAAGCTACATCATTACCATAATGACCTAAATGTGTCTCTTTCTTGTTGAGACAGGTACACTCAGTGGAATCAGCCCTATTTCTTGGAGGCTACGGCTCAAGATTAAAAAAAAATTGTATGATGGCATCAGTGTGACCTTCAAAGCCTAAATATAGAAACACCGTTTCATTGTTTCGCTGAGTAAAAATATGTTTCTTAAAATAATTTCCCTCCCCTCTAGTTCTCCTTTGTGCTAAAGGAAGTTGCTCTCTCTAGCAGTGACTGCTATCTTACCCTGACATAGGCTCATTCCAGGATGTTTGGATTTAAATATAAGTTTATACCACTATAATTATTGGATACAAAAACCAAAAACAATTACAAAAGCTGCTGAAGTAACGTGCACATACTGACATAATATGGTGATCTGCATCATTACAATACTATGAAAAAGGAAACAGATTGTCATGTTTACTCCTGTTTCTTTTTCCTGGTTGTGTTGCTATTTGTGTTTTGCTTTCTTTTTTTCAATCTCATGTGAATTGTTACTGTTATGTTCTTGAGTTATCTGTCTTAAATGTTCTGTTTCATTTTGTAGTTTTACTTCCTCCCTTTGCCTGTTTTCCCTCCGCTTTGATTGCTCCCATTAGTTTCACCTGTGTCTTGTTTCTCACACCTGGTTTTGATTTGCTCCTGTGTATTTCGGTTCTATTCCCTCTTCATTTCAGTTCAAACGCCTTTACCTGTGGATACATGTACATAATGTTGGCGCACATAAAAAGAAAGATATTTTGATAGAAAGGTCATTTAGAGCAGTGGTTCTCGACTGGTGGGTCAGGACCTAGAGGTGGGTCTTGGACCCCCCCCCCCCCCCCCCCGTCTACTGCTGGGTAGATGGGTGGTGGGGGGAGTGTAAAAAAAAACAAAAAACCTTTTGAAACATGTTTGTTTGGTTTCATCTCTTTGTTCTGTCATGCTTTGCACCAGTTGATGTTCAAATTGCACCATTTTTCATAAAACAAATCTCATTGGTTGAAAAGTATCAGAAATTTGGGTCACACTTTCTCAGTGGTGGGTCCTGAGCATAAAGCAGTTGAGAACCAATGATTTAGAGGGTAGAATAAACCGGTTTTATGACAATCAATCTCAAAGTGTCTTTGAGTCAAAACTACATCTAAAGAAAAATATTCCTGCAACAAAAATGTGCACAAAATCTGAGGTTATAGAAAAGCAGAAAAGCACTCAGCTTTTTTTTCTTTTTGGAACACAGAATCAAGACTCAGCATGCCAATTAGGATTACAAAAGGTTCTGCTGCCCCCAACCTTTACTTTGGAGTATAGCAGCAAGTATCATGTAAAGAAGTGCTGCCACGAGGGGCGGCTGTACTCAGAGCAGATTGTAGAGCCAAAGCCAGATGGCCAATCACACTTCAAAAGGACAGCTGGTTACCGGAGTCTGAGAAAAGCATTTTATAGCTCGAAATCCAATTAGTTAAACTAAACTAATGAAACATATACAGACCAAACCAATGATTCTTTGTCAACATAAAAACATTTTAATAAATCATTTGTGTATATGTTTAAGCTAGAACAATTTTAAATGAACGTTCAACATGGTTGCTGTCATATCCTCCATATTGTATTAAACGTACATATTGATGTAAACAGGCCCTTCAGCTGCAGATGAGTTTCCCATTTTAGTTTGAGTATTCACTACACCAGTTTCAGCTCCATGTTCTGGATCAGTGAGTTTTCCAGGAAGTGATGTCCGCCTTCATATTTTTGAGGCTTTAGTTGCTGCCTGTCGACCGGAACTCTCTCTCTTCTGAACCTTTAAATCGTACGCAGATGAAGAGTTACGTTTAAACAGTTGTTTATGATGTCAACCATAAATAATGGCTTGAGTGTAGGACTACTGCTCTTACCCCTTTCATTATTCTTCTGCGAAGTTCCCCCTGTGTGAGCGGCCGTTCTTCCTCATCAGTGACGGGAGAGTCATCTGCATCGTAGTCCAAACTAACGAGTCCAAACACCACACAGAAGCCTCATGACCATGACATTTTTAAGCGTTTAACTGTATGTATGGATTCAAGTCATGAACATGTGTATCAAACAGAACAGATAAAAGACCCACCTGCTGATCACAGGCTGGATGCTCATCTTGTGCTGAAGCAGTTCTGGATTTTGTCCCAAAAGAAATGTGGGCAGGTCTTTAGGATTGTAGTCCTTTTCAAGATCCTGAAAGTTACCAATATAAATAGGAATATTATTTAAGAATACAGACACAAATCAATAACAGGAACGTATGTGAGTAAAGAAAGGAGAGAAGCACATGTTACTTTAGAGTTTAGGAAAGCTTGTACTGTGAGCAGCTCATTGGTCTTCTGCTCCACCAGACCCAAGTAGGACATGATGTTGTTCTCACTGATCCCTGCAGAGGAGCCAAGTTTATTCTCGATCACCGAGCGGTCACACTCTATTTTAGAGAAGATGCTGTTCACTCCTGGGAGGGATGAGAGTCAGGAGTACAATGAATTTTATTTTATGAAATCACTTCTGTATTTGTAGATTTGCATGTACTATACTAACACATTCTTTCACAAGCCTGTTACTGTTTGTTATTTTCTTGAAAATGATTTTTGATACAAATCACAGCCAGACCTGTTTTTGTCTCATCCAGGATTTTGCTTATAAAGCTGGCTCCGTTTTCGTAGTCCTCAGCTTGGTACTCAATTTCCTTTTTTTTCTCATCAAAGCTTCTCAGCAGGGAGCGTTGATCTCGCTCCTTTTGCAAACCTGATTCTCCATACTGTTCGATCTCTGATTGTATCTGCAGATTCACACCTTACAGAGTTAACAAATGTGTGTAGATAATTCTATATGAGTTAAGAACATTTGTCCTTAAGAGTTAGTAGCCTCTCACTGACTTTAAACAACTGTAAATATCTAATGAAAATTTTGCAAATTGACAAAAAACAGTATTCATGTAAACACATACATAATTTTTTTTTTATTACTAATTGTTTTTTTAATGTTTATGACAGAAATCAAGTGTATTCTTCTGTCACTGAGTAAGAGTAAAGTTATAATTGGAAGGCTTTAATGTCCAGTGTTAAGTGAAAGTTAAATCGAGAAAACAAACTGACCTGACTGATTTGATCCCTCAGAGATTCAGCTTCATTGTTTTGCTCATTGACAAAATTGAAGAGTGCAAAGTTCCGGTCTTCATCTACACAACAAAACAATAAAACACAAGTGATGTACACTGATTTCTTCTTCGCTGATTTTTTTTTTTCTTAAACATCAACTCAAATTATTAAGTCTATTTTAACATGCTCAAAACAGACATTTGACTAATGAATTTAAAAAGATTCATTCTTTTTGTGTGTTAATGTCTGTGTTGGAAGTCTTACCCTGAATGAACCGGGTAACCAGTAGGTCCAGGTTGTCCTCGCCCGTCACAGTCTGGATCTTCTCAAAAACCTCCTCCAGAGTGTCCAGAGACTCTTCCCCTGAGTCTGTCCTCCTCTGCTCCTTCAGCTCTGACACTGAGGCAAACGAGTACAAAAACAATCATATCAGCATCATCAGAACCAGTGTTTTCCTTCTTCATTCATCCCTCTTTTGTTAAGCATCTCTGAAAAACTGAACGTTTTATACTGAAATGATTCAAGTTTGTCTACATTGCTGCTTTAATCTGAAACACGACTGAAACAAGATAACAAACATGATGAAATGACTTTTTGAATTCTATTTCAATGAAGGATTGAATTCAAGGAAACACTGACAGAGCTCACTTTTCCATTTCAATGTGGTGGGTTTGAATTCCAGTCAGAACAATAACACTGCTATTATTGAATATTAGTGATACAGTTAGTCTGACATCTCTCTTATAGTTTCAGTTTCAAAATATAAGCAACAGTCAGTTCCTATCATCTGAGTTGTATTTCTTAGATGATCTGTTTGATGTAATTATCAGGAGTTCCAATTTTGTCAAGAAGCGAGCGTGACCACAACACAACTGATGCATCTGGCAACAGCAATAATTAATAGTAGAAGAATAGTAGACTTAAACAATGTCCTTTTTTTGTGTTTTATTTGTCACTGAATGTCAAGTGTAGTTTCTTATTTTACAACCCACTGTGGAACTAGCTACTCTATGTGTGGCCCAGTGTGAACGTAATTAGAACACACTACTAACGAATAAGGAATTTTACCAGCTGAGAGAGTTCAAACTGTCAAACTTTATTCAGAAAGGACAGTGGATAGAGAAGGAACTTGAGAGAGTGGAGAGAATGTCATCGGCCCAATCATTTAGTCTGTTAAATAACACGTAGCTTGGAGTTGATGATGTCACACTTAGCTGTAGGGAATAGGCTTTAGTAATCATCTCATCATTATGTTTTGTCATAATATTTCCGTCACTGTTATGTTCAGCCAGTAGACTTTTATTAGACTATTAAACATCAGAGGCAGCAGCATTGACAGAAAAAAAACATTTTACTGATTGGTCAAATTAAGCTTTAAACATAATTTCTGCTACCAGTATTTGAGCTACATGTAGACCAACAGAGGACTCTTTTCCCTAGCTTGTGCTTTTGCAGGATATTCCTCCAAGCAATTAATAAGACTAAAGGCAAATTTTGTTTTGCTTTCGACTGAACAAACGTTGTTTTATCAACCCAGGTAGGGCCAGTAACACATTTGCCATGATTGTGAAAAGAAGTGAGCGACAACAGCTGTACAAAATAAATAAAAATAAAACCTTGTCTGTGTCCCATCTCCTCATCATCCTGTCCGCTCTTCTCGCTGCACTTAGTGTTCATAAACTCTTTCAGGCTACACTCGTGTGCGATAACCCTTTCCAGTTCCTTCATCTCTGCATTGTACTGGGCAAGCTCCTTCTCTGCCTTCTCTTTCATCACGGTCATCTTAGACTGAGCCTCCACCCTTAAGTAGAGAAATTAGTACTGAAGATATTTGACAACAAAGACCACAAGGTGAATATCACTCTTCACAAACGACTAAAATCTGACCTGGCATCATAAGCAGCAGTGGACATGGTGACGACTTCCCCGATCTTCTTGCGAATAATGTACAGTTCCTACGACAAAAAGCAAGTGCACAGGTCAGTTAAACCACTGCAAAAACATACCAAAAACAGAAAAAAGAGACATCTATAACAAAACGTCTGACCTTTTCCAGCATCTTTTTTAATTGCTGGAAACGGACACGCTCAATTTGAAGAGTCTGCAACTCCTCTCTCAGGTGGCTGTTGTTGCTGAGCTGCTCACTGAAGCGGGTTAAGGCCTGGACAGAACACAAATCTCATATGTGAACTGAAGTGGCAAGGGCCAACTTTTACATGGGTGCATTTCCAAATCTGTATCATCTGTGGGTTTTTTGTTGTAATGAATTTCAGCACTCACTCTGTCCAGTTTGTATTCCAAAGAGCGTATGGCCTTCTGGGACTGTTGAACCTCGTACCTCTCTGCATCACTTGTGTTGATCTTGTCTTTTCGCAGCTCTGCCATCTTCATCTCTATGTTTGCTATCTGCCCACATTACATTCACAAAATATATGACATTAACTGGTTTGTGTAACAAGAAATACAGGTACACATATGGTGAAATTGGAATAAGTATCAAACAGAAGGAAAAGACTTAACTCACCTCTTTATTTATATCTTTTTGACTCTGCTTCTCCCTCTCCAGCTCCTCAGCCAGCATGTCTTTTTGCTCCAGCAGAGCTCGTAGACTCTGGGTGTCATCACTCTCCTGTTGTTTGCGGGATGAGCTCTTACATGCGTTAAGATTTCGATGCAACTCCTCACGCTCTTCTTGCAGCTTATTTATCTCCCGCCTTTATCCACACCACAAAAAAAAAGCCACTCAGGCGATTCAGAACAATAATTGTGTAATGCTGGTGTAGTGTCCACTCACTCTTGCTTGCGGATCTGCTCCCTGGCCTGTAGGTTGTACGCTTGCCGATCTCCTTCCATAATTTTGAACTGTCTCTGTAGTTTGGCCAATTCAGATTCTGCTTGGAAAATTGGTATTTAGACATAATACTTGAGACTGGCTATATTACCTAGACCAGATCATGTTGTTAAAAAATGGATCTCATAAACAACATCACAGTACCATCCATATCCATTTCACTGGTGTCGGAGTGCACGCTTGCAGCAGATCTTCCTCGAGGCATGGCTCAACTGGGCAAGAATAACAAAAAAATAAAAATATGTTATTTGCAGACACCAATTAAGCTTGGATTGGCAACAAATCCTTGTCATCTCATTTTACCATTACAATTAACAAAGCCTTGATCTTTACTCTCATATTTAGTTTTAAAACCTGACAATACAAACAGATTGGGTTTTTTTAAGTGGTTGTTTGTGTGAAGAAAAAGCAACACATTTGAATCCAATGCACTAATAATCACCTTTTAAAGTAGTTCGTTTTCCTTTCAAGCTGTTTTAGTAAAAAAAAAATGTTCCGTTGAAGAATAAACACTTAAATATAATTCTGCATGTTAACGTAGTTAGCCGACAGGTCAACCCAAGGTCAACCCAACCCTTCCTTAACAATAACAACGATTATTGCAAGTTAGCTGGTACGGAGGACTTGGATAATTAAGCTTGTTCAAAGTATGACATTTTTTACGAAAGGTTCAACTCACCAGCTCGAAGTTTAAAAAGTGACGACAAAAGTAAAAGCTCTCTGGGCCCACAGCTCGCCCACAGAAACATGGGTTGTTAGAAACCGTTGCTAGGCAATCAGAGACTCCTTTTCCCTGCGTGACGTCTCTCAGGCAGCAGACTTTTTTTATAGTGATGCAAAGTAGTAATTCAGGACTTTACCAGAACCGTCGCCAGATCTTAGTCTTAGGGGGGCATATGAAATGCATGGGGGGGGCATAATTATTATCAGCTAGTACGCATATTTTAATAATCCTATACTGTATCGCACAGTAGCCTACGCAAACATCACGTTTAAATATCACGGACTTAAACTTGTTTAAGGTTCTTTTTAAAAGCAAACGGAATCAGCTGGGCCTTGCTTCTGAGCAGCATAATGCGCCAATGCTCTGAGAAGACGCTTTGGAGTGTGGAAAATGAGTTTTCACACATGAATGTAGAAGCTCCTAAAGTTAAGGCAAAGGTGTGTGCTGTGAGAACAGTTGGCATAGCCTGGATTTATACGGATATCCATGGCGAAATTAAGTGTGTAAGCCGGCGAAAACTCATCCAGGTTTCTAACGGTAACGTCGAGTGGAGCGACGTAGGTTACATCACGTTCGAAGTTTAAGTTTCTGTTTAGTCAGTCCCTGGCTGTTGCAGTGTAAATTCCCCAAAAAACACAATCACACCATTGTTTCTTTATATTTTTGATGGTTTACTGATAAAGAACGCAACATCAACGCAACATAATTTGCATCTATGATAATATAATATTAAGTTAAAAAAAGAAAAGATCTGTGCCTCAAGTGGGGGGGGGGGGGGGGGGGGGGGGGGGGGGGGGGAGCCCGGCCCCCTATGGCCCGTCGATAGCGACGGGTTTGGACTTTACCATTATAACATAAACCTACCGACCATAATATTACCGATATCTTTTAAACCACTATAGCCTAACTTGAGAAGAAGAGCAGCTAGAAAAACTGAAGGTCTGTATCTCTTGGTTAAAGGTAACCTGTGTTTGTGTGGGTGTGTGTGGCCCGGATCAGGCCTACATCAGGGGGGGGCGCTCTGCTACCTTCTGAGCAAAAAATACAAACAAACAAAACAGACTTTCTGCAGAGCATGGTGAGAAGGGTAGTGTATTTTTTTGTGTTGGAAATAATTCTTAGATCATTATTTTATCTTGACTTGTAGATTTTTACATTAGGCAATGTGAGAATGCTGTCAGTGCATAAAGGATTTAATAATTAACCCTTTTCTTTTAATGTAACTCATACTGTACACCACCCCATACATGTGTTTAGAAGTAAAGCAAATCTTGTAAAACAACCCTTGGTCAGAACTTTAGATTTGAAATCTGAAAAAAACTCCCGTAGATAAAGGTAAAAAATAAATACCCACATTAGTGATGGGAATTCTGGTTCTTTATCTATTCGCTCCCATTTGTTATTATTTCAATATACTTGTCATGGTTGTTATTATGAGTGGGCATGGCTCTGACAACTCATCAGAGTTCAGACCAGGATGCAGAGCTGCAGTCTTACACACTTCTCTGCGCTTCCTTTAGATCTGTTTACCTGCCACTATAGCTGTCCTTGTGACTGTAAATCTAACTGTAACTCAGTTAGATCTTCTTATAGCTGTAACCCTACTTATACTATAGATACTGTGTCTGTTCTCCGCCCCAGACCTGTCTTAGGCAATTCCAGCCTCAATAAAAGAGGCGTAAATCATAACAATTTAGTCAAAATCAAAACTACAAATACGATTTGGCAAAAAAATCTAACAATTAAATGCGGCTTGCTAAACATTAGATCCCTAGCATCTAAATCTCTCCTGGTAAATGAGCTAATATCAGAGAATCATATTGATCTACTTTGTTTAACTGAAACCTGGCTTTCTCAGGATGAATATGTTAGTTTAAATGAATCCACCCCTCCCAGTCATTTGAATGCTCATATAGCTCGAGACACTGGTCGAGGTGGTGGAGTAGCAGCTATTTTTAATTCTGGTCTTATAATCAATCCTCGACCAAAGCTGAATTATACCTCTTTTGAAAGTCTTGCACTCAGTCTTTCACATCCAGTCTCTAGAACTTTTCAACCAGTTCTAGTTGTTATAGTTTATCGCCCTCCTGGCCCATATTCAGAATTGCTATCTGAATTTGCAGAATTTCTATCACACATAGTTCTTAGCAGTGATAGAATAATTGTTGTAGGTGATTTCAATATCCATGTGGATGTTGTTAATGACAGTCTTAGCACGGCTTTCATGTCTCTATTGGACTCTATTGGCTTCACCCAGGGTGTAAACAAACCTACTCATCGATTTAACCACACCCTGGATCTTGTTTTAGCCTATGGTATTGAAATTAATAGTCTGTCGGTTTTTCTGGAAAATTCTCTGATATCAGACCATTTCCTAATAACTTTTGATTTCTTTTTACCAACCTTAACTCCTCTTAATAAAAAAGTGCTCTCTAGAAATTTAAATGATAATGCTGTAGCTAAATTTAAGGAAGCTATTTCAGCTGCCTTTGTTTCAGTTCCATCCCCTAACCTAGTTGAAAACTCCTATAATCACTTTAGTCCCTCTCAGTTAGATCAGTTTGTAGATAGTGCGGTGGATTCACTTAGAGTTACTCTGGATTCAATCGCCCCCCTAAAACAGAAGCCAATCAAACGACAGAGATCAGCTCCATGGTACAATTTAGAAACCCGTACTCTAAAACTAACGTCACGTAAATGTGAAAGAATTTGGCGCTCCACCAAAACGATAGAATCTCGTTTAATTTGGCAAGATAGTCATAATAGATATATGAAAGCCCTACGGCAGGCCCGCACTGCCTATTACTCGTCTCTTATCGAAGAAAATAAAAACAACCCTAGATACTTCTTCAGCACTGTAGCCAGGCTGACAGAGAGTCATAGTTCATTTGAGCCATCTATTCCTTTAGCCCTTAGCAGTAATGATTTCATGAGCTTTTTTAATGATAAAATTCTAAACATTAGAGACAAAATTAGCAACTTACTACCTTTACTTAGTGCAGATTCCTCCTATATTTTCGATTCGGCAGAAACGGTTCCAAATTCTGATACTAACCTTGACTGTTTTTTTCCAATTAACCACGCAGAACTAAATTCGATTATTTCTGCGTCTAAACCGTCAACTGGTCTTTTAGATCCAATCCCAACCAAGTTGTTTAAGGAAGTCTTTCCTCTAGTTAGCAGCTCCATACTAGATATGATCAATTCATCTTTAGCAGCAGGTTATGTACCCCAGTCGTTTAAAGAAGCTGTAATTAAACCGCTCCTTAAAAAGCCTACTCTTGATTCAGGAACTCTAGCTAACTATAGAGCTATATCTAACCTTCCTTTTATTTCCAAGATCTTAGAGAAAGTGGTAGCTAATCAGTTGTGTGATTTTCTCCACAACAACAGCTTGTTTGAGGAGTTCCAGTCGGGATTTAGAGCTTACCATAGCACTGAGACTGCACTAGTTAGAGTAACAAATGATCTTCTGTTAGCCTCAGACAGGGGACTTCTATCTGTGCTTGTCCTGTTAGATCTTAGTGCTGCTTTTGACACAATTGACCATCAGATTCTGTTACAGAGAATAGAACAATTGCTTGGAGTTACAGGGACTGCTTTAAGTTGGTTTAGATCCTATTTATCAGACAGATCTCAGTTTGTGCATGTTCATGATGAGTCCTCTTTGTACACCAAAGTTAGCCATGGAGTGCCTCAAGGATCAGTGCTTGGTCCGATTTTATTTACATTATATATGCTTCCTCTAGGTAGTATTATGAGAAAACACTCCATGAACTTTCATTGCTATGCAGACGATGCTCAGCTCTACATAGAAAATGAAGCCAGAAGACACCAACCAGCTTCGTAAACTAGAAGCCTGCGTCAAGGACATCAGGACCTGGATGACCAGAAACTTCTTACTGCTCAACTCAGGCAAGACTTGTTGTAGTGATTGGACCTAAGAACCTTAGAGAGACTTTCTCTGCCGATATGACGGCCCTTAGTAGTATTAGTGTAGCCTCTAGTACCACTGTTAGGAACCTAGGAGTTCTATTTGATCAGGATATGTCCTTTGATTCCTACATTAAACAAATTTCAAGGACAGCTTATTTTCACCTTCGTAATATCTCTAAGATCAGACAGATCCTGTCACAAAATGATGCTGAAAAATTAGTTCATGCATTTGTTACCTCCAGGTTGGATTACTGTAATTCTATTTTAGCAGGGTGCTATGGTAAATCTCTAAAGACCCTCCAACTCGTCCAAAACGCTGCAGCTCGTGTTCTTACTAGAACGAGGAAAAGGGACCACATTACTCCTGTATTGGCTTCTCTCCATTGGCTCCCTATAAAATCTAGAATAGAATTTAAAATCCTTCTGCTCACCTACAAAGCTCTAAATGGTCAGGCACCATCGTATCTTAAAGAGTTAATTGTACTGTACTATCCGACAAGAACATTACGTTCCCAGAATGCAGGCCTGCTTGTGGTGCCTATAGTCTCTAAAAGTACTATGGGAGGTAGAGCCTTTAGTTATCAGGCACCGCTCCTTTGGAATCGTCTACCAGTCGGGGTCCGGGAGGCAGACACACTAGGTACTTTTAAGAATAGACTTAAAACTTTTCTTTTTGATAAATCTTATAGTTAGGGCTGGCTTAGGACCAGCTCATAGTTATGCTGCTATAGGCCTAGACTACCGGGGGAACTGGCACCAGGATCTCTTATCTCTCTCTCCCTCTCTCTCTCCCAGCTTTCTTATCTTATAGTAATAAGATGTCTATAGTGACAAGCAGTAGCTTGTCACTATAGACAAGCAGTAGCTTGTCACTATCTCTGTATTCTAACCTCTCCTTTTGAGCTCTCTTAGGTTCCTTGAGCTCTCTTAGGTTCCTTGGGACTGTTGGTGAGGATGGCCTGCCCAAACAACCCCTCCCCTGGCCCCCCCCCCCCGAGGATGGCCTGCCCAGACCCCCCCCCCCCCCCCCCCCCACCCTATTCTTCTTTCTGCATCTTGTCCCATCTCCCCCATCCCATTCTCAA
Organism: Symphodus melops; assembly: GCF_947650265.1. Classification (NCBI taxonomy): domain Eukaryota; kingdom Metazoa; phylum Chordata; class Actinopteri; order Labriformes; family Labridae; genus Symphodus; species Symphodus melops. The sequence goes on from NC_136694.1 coordinate 21,188,543, forward strand.
GCCCAGCACAGTTTAGCAGATGGCTGTTCCGTCATGAGCCCGGGTCTGCTGAAGATTTCTGCCTGTTAAAAGGAAGTTTTTTCTTGCCACTCTATGACGGATTAAGCTGGGCTCTTGTATTATAGCCATAAGTAAGGTCCTTTACCTGCTTTTTGTAAACATAACAATGAGCATGGTCTTGTTACCTGCTCTTTTGTTAATGTTAACAGACAAACAGTAAGGTCCTTTACCTGCTTTTGTAAAGTGTCTTGAGATAACGCCTGTTATGAATTGACGCTATATAAATAAAGATTGATTGATTGATTGATTGATGGCTACCTGGCATCGGGGGTAAGCGATGTCATGAGAAGGTGTGGCCGGGGCCTTTAATTGGGGACAGGTGTAAGATTCGGGGGAAAAGAGTGGAAGGGCAAACAAATTTCCAACCACGCCACACCACACTACACCACTCCATAGCACACAAAGAAACGCTGTACTTAAATCCATTACGTATATTAATCCATTAAGGATAAAATCAGGGTGTGCGTTGTCTAACTGACCACTCTTAACATAAAGTTGAAAATTTGCCCGTCCGATCACGGGGAGAGGAGGGGAGAGAGCAATGCTGGAAGGATTCCATGAATGAAAACCAGGAAAATAAGGATCGATCAGCTGTTCTGGTGTCTCGGAGAGCCAGGAACTCGCCGGTACCGTGAGTAGAGGCGCCGCTTCCTGACTGTGGGAAATCAAGCATTAAAGAAGATATGCGAAATGTTTGGATGTGCATAAAGAAACCCCACGGTGACGTGAATTAATAAATACGGAAATACACGAACACAGCCACACAGCTGATCGCCGCCGCTGCGCAATCAGCTGATCGTCTCTCCTTGTAACGCACGGATAAAACACAAAGCATCTTATGGAATAAGTCATTGTGCTCACATGAATCCAGTGATTAAAGCGCTAATAAACCCGAGGGTTTCTTGACAGACGCTGAGCGGTGACTGCGCGTACCCGACACAGAGCGCTGGGTGCGCGTGCCGGACACAAAGTGACAGCTAATAAATAAAGATAATTAAACAAATCCGGCCAAGTGTTTCTAAATAAAACAAATGAATAGCGGGGAATCTGTGACGATGGCTGCAGGAGGGGATCTCGCGGACACAGAAACAGAAGCTGAAATGAACAGTAGACAGTATAAATCACTAAGCGCATCACGCAGAGGTAAACTCGGACATTGCACGCGCAAACTAAATGAAATTAAAACAATGATGGAAGAAAGTGCTGATGTTAATAGAGTACAAGAAGGTTTCGCTGAACTTCAAAGACTGCTTGATGAATTTAAAGTGTGCCATGAATCTGTTCAGATACTGTTGCCTGATGACGCAAGAATAAATGAAACTCTTCACTGTAAGCCCGGATGTCATATCTACAAAAAAATATTAAGTACAATGTACTTAAATTTGAAAATTTTGTTTCATTACTAAAAAAAATTAAGTATGTTCTACTGATCTGCAGAAAAAGTTGATTTTGTGAATAACTTTAAGTTTAATGCACTCAAATAATTAAGTTTTAGCCCTAACCACAACCAGAAGGCCTCATGAAATTTACTGAAATTTTAAACCTGTGTTCTGTTGTTGTTTGTTAATTTATCTTTTATCTGCCAAATATAAGTTTTAAAAAATCATATTGATTATTGAGTGTTTTTACATTAAAATCAGTTTCTTCTCTTCCAGTTTCGTATGTTTTAGGGCTCATCCTGCACTCAGGAGTATTTACTAGATTTGCACCCAGTAAAAATGCTTACTTAGATTTTTATATCACACTGTGACTCTGAATTCACAGCCTCTGTAAGCTAGTAGGCATGTGCAAGACCGACCACATTGAACATCCTGTTTCAAACTCGTGTTTATAGTATAATGAGCCTTTATTTTGAAAACAACCGAAAGCGCGTTATAATTACTGCACACTTGAACTTAACATCGCCCCTCCCCCACAACGGTTACCTGCTGCATGTTTGACAGGTTGAATTGACATTCGGCTGCAACTTGTCTCAGTGAGAGGTTTCTACCTGCCATGTGGTTCCTTCCTTTTTATTCACTGGATATTTATGAGCAGTGGAAACTTATTTGAACTTAGCAACTGCGGACGTTTTCGGCTGCTAGCTTGCGGACGTTTTTGGCTGCTAGCTTGCGGACGTTTTCGGCTGCTAGCTTGCGGACGTTTTCGGCTGCTAGCTCGCGGACGTTTTCGGCTGCTAGCTCGCGGACTTTTCGGTTGCAACTTGCGAACATTTTCGGCTGTTGGCAGAGGACAGTTTTTCGTGTGGCAGTTCGCCACTTTTTCACTGGATAGGCTGTTTTTAAGCTGTGGACAACTGTTTCAACCAGTTCAACTGAAATTTTTTTTATTGTTCATTCTTTCGGCGGACACCGCCCCACTTTGAACCATAGACTGTCTTTGAACCCGCGCCCCAGCAAAGAAAGGAGGGTGGACGGGACAAACGCTGCGCTAAGGTCCTCTGAATTTGGTGAGTAATTATTGTATGTCACTTGCATGCCTCGTTTTTGTAGCAGACGTTACTGTCATAACATTTTCTCTCTAAATTTGCTTTGTTTAACTGTTGAGGGTAATCAGGAGAGATGCTTTGGAGGTGCAAGTATTGTTCTCTTAACTCTTTCCCCGCCAGAGAATTCTAGAATGTTTGCCAGCCAGCGCCAGCCTTTTTCACCATTTTCACCAATCTTTCAAGACTCACAGAATATTTTGTTCTTTGAATATGTAAATATTGAATACATCAAAAGAAAGATCAGAGCCTCTGCTTTCATACACAAAAAACTATTTTATTCAAACTTCATTCAATCTTTTTTTTATCAGCACTTGAATATCGGCCATTTTCACAAAAAAACAACATTCCGGACAAAAAGCTGAGAAAACAGCACTTTTGTAAAACACACTTATTTTCAAGAAAAAAAAGTGATTTTGAGTTTACATTTGGATTCTTTTTACTTTCATTTGACAACTACAGTTATATTTTAAAAAATAACTAAAATAAATAAAAATGATTACATAAAATTATACATTTTCTTTGAATAGTGTAGCACTACAACATTTACAAACTATATTATACATTTTCTTCTCTTATACACTCAGAAATACTTTGTTTTTACAAACACTTAAATATCATTATTATTTTCAATAATAAAACATTAGGTGAACAAAAACCTGATCAAGAAGAGAGACAACTGTGTCTCCCAGGGAAGTGCCTTCTCCGCAATAGGGTTTCATGTTGTAACAGTACCCTGTGTCAGAATCGCAAAGGATGTAGGATTTGAACCCATATTTGACTGGTTTTTGGGGATTGTACACCCTGAACGCTAGCCGTCCACGCCACAGAAGCATAACCTCATCAATGCAAATGTTGGTGTTAGGTTGATACATTTGACTGAATTTAGATATAAGGTAATATAAGACAGGGCGGACTTTGTACAACCTGTCAGTGCTATTTGCTGGCCTTGATTCATAATCATTGGAGTGTAGAAATCTCCATATGATTTCAAACCGGTTGCGGAACATGACCTTGTTGAAGTAGGGGGTGACCAAAATGTCATCTGTAGACCAGTACATTTCAAGGTCAGGCTTACGAATGATATGATCAAGACCAGCAGCAGCATCATTTAGAGGTCCAGGATTCTCAGTGAAAAGGAAAGTCTTTTGGCTGCCAGTTCATTTCTTTCCACATCAGATTACCTGGACCAGGACCTGCACCTGGCTGGTTTACAGGCCCTCTTGCTTGGTCACCAGGTACTTGACCTCCACCACACCCATAAGATCCACAGGTCCGACCTCTGCCTCTTTGCTGTGTTCGACCTGTAAATAATTAGAAAGACAATTTTTTTATTCAACAGTGTGATGTGCACAAAGAGAGGAACGTTATTTTTCGGCCTCTTCATATCACATCTTACCTTTTTCACCTTGGGCAGGTCTGTATAAAGGACATCTGGGCCCTGAATCCCTGGACTCTGTGTGTAAAATGACAGTAAAATGTCAAACAAATATTCATTTGGTAAATAGTTTGTGTACAAAATGAAAGCTAAATTATTTCTTTTTTTTATCTTCTCTCACAAATTAGCAGATGCTCTTGTCTTGTAGTATCTAATAATCATACAATCCAAGTAACATACTATCAAACTAAATAAAATAGGTTATCATGACTCACCTCTTGCACCTACGTGTATGTCTGGACCTTGGAGACCTGGATCTTGGAGACCTGGACTCTGTGTCTGGAAATTACAATAAAAAGTCCGTCAAAAATTCGTTTGGTACATAGTTTATGTACAAAAATGAGAGATATGTTATTTCAACGTCACGTTATCTCATGAATTATCAGATGCATATGCTATCACGGTGAATCAAAAAATAACGTGATCATATCTTACCTCTGACACGTCCTGAATCCCTCCATTCGCTGTCGCCGCTGCCGCCTTCACCCAGATCAGTTTCACGGAGGTCAAAAAATGAATTATCAGAGTCTGTATCGATAATTAACTCTGTAGCTTCCGCAGCCGAATATCTCCTTGCTGGCGCCGGCATGTTTGTACTGTTCAAGAGCTTTTATCTCATATCTATACGGCTAATGTTTACTTTTTGACGCGCGTCAAACTCACATACAGACTGATCGAACTCCGACCGCTGGAAAATAAGGACGAAGAAAATGTTTGGGTTTTTTCTCTCTACTTTCCCGCGGGTGGTCTTGTTTGTTGGTTTTTGACCCCACAGTCCTGTAACTTTTTCACAACATCCGTCAGAGCGCCCCCTATCGTATTACACTGAAAACACCAATTGACGGAAATTTCCGTCAATGGCGGGTAACGGTTGGATCCAAATGACGGAAAATTCCGTCAATGGCGGGGAATGAGTTAACTATGGTAAAAGAGGAGAGCTGTTTAAACATTACAGGCTTAAACATGGAACTTATGCCAGGACTGAACCATTTCCTTGTTTACATCAGGAATGTCTCTGTACCTTTACTTCCCTAAATGCACTGAAAATACATTTATCCCGCCTTCATCCTAAAACTCAGGACCAGCAACCAAGTTTAGGTGTACCAGTTAAGTTTTGCTGTCTGTCATGTGACTTTGCTGAGTCTTGTTCTGAGACACAATACTTCAGTCACCTGCATACTGTACACTTAAAAGTTAACCATAAAATCAGGTGCCCTTTTAAAGAATGTAACTTTGAAAGCAGTGTGTACTCCACTTTCAAAGCTCACAAGAGCAAAGTACACAAGGGACAGAACTGGAAGAGTTTCAAGTCACAAATTATCGTTTCTGATGATGACAGTGGTACAGCTCGAGAGCAAATATCAGAAATGTCACATGATGACATGGACGAGTTAGAAGAGGATATTGGTGAGGCCAATGCAAGTGATCTTTTTGATTTACAAAAACAGCTTGAACACAATTTAGCATCGCTAAAGTAGCCCAGCTAGCGAGGAAAAACCACCATCAACTGGGACGAGGGAGCATTCATGCTGTCCCACACCTGGGACTCTCTCCTCCAGAGACCATTGGACAGCGGGGGGCGCGGCCAGCCTGATAGACCTGTGAGATCCGTCAGGCTGACCACTCCTAGGAAGAACAACATATAAGGATACGTCACAGCGATCAGCTGACGCCTCTGAGAAAGACTGCAGATGACGGTCGAAACATGTCAAGGTAAAAAAACATCTCCTACTATTACTCGTCTAAAAAGTACAGTTTTATTTGTTTTTCCCAAGTATAGTTTTAAGAACATAAATGTTATTGGGTGGGGGTAGCTTTTCTTTATCTTTTCCCTGGTACCTTTTTTGTCATCTCTTTATTCTTCTCCTTTCCTTTCCACTCTTCTTTCCTGTCTTTTTTTCTGTACATTCTTAAGTGTCCTCCTTTTTCTTGAATCTCCTGTATCTTAACCTGTGCTTTGCTCCTCTCCTTTTTTGCTTCATATCTTCTCTTCTGTTCTTCTCATCTGTCTATCTTCTTCCTCCTTCATTTCCCTTCATATTGTGTCCTCTTGTCTGCCTAGCCAGGAAATTTCAAATGATGTTCTAAAAATTGTGGTGAAAGTTCTGGCATTTAATTGACAAATACATGTAAATATCTTCAGCTAACTTGTGTTCTTTTGAGTACATTTTAGACTACTGAGCCCACTGAGACCAGATGCATATGTGTTCGGGGCCTGCCAGTTATCTTGGGGGATGATCCCTCAGACTTCTTCAGGACCAACACAGTAAGTAACTTAATTTTAAATTGTATACAATATGGTTTGCTGGCTTTGTAGCTAGGGACAGTCCCAGTCATGCTGAAAAGATTGGGAGGGGGGGATAATTACTTAAAGTACAGTTTATATAGGATGAAGCTTAATGATTATGTTCTCTCCTGGTCCATCTCTCTCTTTCTTTGCTATGCTGTCGCTGACTAGGAATCATTCAGTCAGACTGCAGTGGAATCCTGTGCGTAGATGAGGAACATCATCAGCTGAACCCATCCAGAGTGGGCATAATCTTGGAAGGAAATGTTGTCATGAATGAACTGTCCAACCTGCCTCAGGCCTTCTGCATCCTTTTTGGACTGATTTATGCCCTTCACCTGGACTACCCAAAGTCCATGAAGTACACTTTCCACTTTGTCCAGCAAGTGCTACTCAACCTGGGTAAAAGTGAGCTGGCACCAAAAATTCAAACACTGAAAAATCTGCTTACCTTGTAAGTTCCAGGTAGGCATTTTATGACATGTTTATGTTTGCTGTTGTGCACTGTTTGCATTGTAAGTTTTAAAGTTTCTTAACAGTTGCATCAGAAGGGCAGGTCCCATCATTTATACTTGTTCAAGATGTCTAGTTTCTACTTGAACGGAGAGCCGTTACACATAATGCTGTATCTTAACATACGTCTTCACAAATCCACTGAAAAATTACAGACCGAGATGGGTTGGTAGTGATTAACCCATTTAAAAAAATGGTGCGACATAACTTGTTTTACCTTTTTTTTTAAAGTTTTTTTATGTGAAGTAAAACCCAGTGCTGGGAAGTTTTATTCAGTACTGACTATTACTGCTCGCATGCTGAAGTGCACCTGTTAAAACAGGCATTCAATGTTTACGTTTGTAACTTACTTACTTACGTTTGTGAAAAACATTCTTCTGTTGCAAATTACATTTTTCCACTGTTTAAAATATGGAAATAAAAAGAATGTACTTCTGTATTTAGTGTTTTGATGTTTTCTTTATTTAGTTTTCTGGGTTAATTAAACAAATATAATCACAAATGTACTTTAAGGTATTAAGTGGAGTAATTGGACAAAGCAATTGAAATAATACATTATTTAAAGTTTAATCAACTTAGAATTTAGTGTATTGAACTTAAAAAACTTAAGTGTAATCAGTGTGCAAAGCAATTGATAGTACAGATGATTTTAAGTTAAGTCAACTTGGTATTCAGTGTATTGAATTCAAGCTTTTAAGTTAAATGCACTCAAGCTTCAAGTCCATTGTACTTTCTTTTTTAAGGCAACCGGTTTCCTCGGATTTTTTAAGTAGACTCAACTGAAATGGGTTTAAAGTGTTGATTGGTATGATCCAAAAATGTCTGATTTCACTGCATTCATGAGTGAGGTGGAGCGCTGGATAAAATCCCAGTCTGACATACAGGCCCTTGTTGATACGACAGACAGCGTATCTAAAGCATCAAGGAGCAGCTCAAAAGCCTCATCGGTCTCATCAGCCCGCATTAGAGCTGCAGCAGACAAAGCTGCTCTATTAGCCAGAGCTGACACTCTGAAGAAAAAGCATGAATTGGAACTGGAGAAGCTTCAACTCTGTTCAAAAATGGACACATTGGAATTAGAAGCAGATGTTGCTGCAGCTGATGCAAGAATGAAGACCCTGCAAGAATTCAATGACAACATGGAACATAACTCAAAACCCGGACTGACAAGGATGGAAATAAGTCGGGATGAACATGAATATGTGAAAGAAAAACCACCTGACCCAAAGGAATCACTGGAGGCAAAATCAGTCCTGTTTACAAGAACAAATGGAAGCCTATCACATCTCGGTTTTGCAGAGCTTCCTGGCAGCACTGCAACATTTTGTACTGAGGAACTAATGGAACAGTTACCTGTGAGAGGAAAAAAAACTGAGGTTCTACTGCGAACACTGGGACAAGAAAAACCTGTGAAAACCTATACCTTAGGCGGACTGGAAGTTAGCAGCCTAGATGACAGCGACTTCATAGAACTTTCAGAGGTCTTCACACAGACTGCTATTCCTGTTAGTCGAGAGAACATTCCTACAGAGACAGATATAAAAGGATGGCCTTACCTGAAGGACGTTCACCTAAACTCCATCAGAGCAGAAGTTACACTGCTGATTGGTGCAAATGTCCCAAAAGCAATAGAGCCAATAAAGGTCATCAACAGTCAAGGCGATGGGCCCTATGCAGTCCTAACACGCTTAGGCTGGACGATAAATGGACCGCTTGGAAGCATTTCACAAGCAGATATGCATGGCCGACCGTGCATTACAGCTAACCGTATTTCCGTGTCAAGATTGGAGGAACTGCTAGTCCAACAACACAATCAGGACTTCTCCGAGTTGGCCTACAATGAGAAACAAGAACATTCGTTTGAAGACAAAAGGTTCCTGAGGATAGTTAACAATTCAATCACAAAGAAAGACGGCCATTATGAAATACAACTTCCATTTCGCCAGGATAACGTATGTCTACCTAACAACAGAAAGGTGGCAGAACAAAGAGCACTAAGTCTTACCAAAAGATTCAAGAAAGACAAAGCATTTCAGAACGATTACTTTGCTTTCATGAATGACGTCTTGAAGAAAAGATACGCTGAAAGAGTACCTAAAGAACAGCTCACCCGGAACGACGGAAAACTGTGGTTTATTCCTCACCATGGCGTCTACCACAAAAGAAAAAAGACAATCCGGGTGGTCTTTGACTGCTCCTCTTCCTTCCAAGGTACGTCCCTGAACTCGGAGCTGCTTCAAGGTCCTGACCTTACGAACACCTTGTTGGGTGTACTCCTCAGATTCCAACAGGAACCAGTAGCAGTGATGGGGGACATTGAAGGAATGTTCCATCAAGTAAGGATACCCAAGGATGATACAGACTTCCTTAGATTCCTGTGGTGGCCTGGCGGTGACACCAGTCAACCACTGGCAGAATACCGAATGATGGTACATCTGTTCGGAGCAGTCTCATCTCCGAGCTGTGCTAATTCCGCACTGAAAAGAACTGCCGACGACAATGAAGGGAAACGTGGCACTGAGACCCTCAACACCATACGTCGCATCTTCTGAAGTCTGTCTTCACAGAAGGACAAGCAGTCTCTCTAGTACAGGAGCTGAGAGCTACATGTGCCACTGGTGGATTCAAGCTCACCAAGTGGACCAGCAACAGTCGATCTGTCCTTGCTGCTGTTCCAGCAGAAGAGAGAGCTAAGGAGGTAAAAGATTTGGATCTCGACAGAGACAAGCTGCCTGTAGAGAGAGCCCTCGGCATGAGATGGAACATAGACTCTGACACATTCTTCTTCATGATTACCCCTAAACAACAGTCAGTTAATCGCAGAAGTATCCTGTCAGTACTGAACTCGGTTTACGATCCTCTTGGATTTCTAGCACCTGTTCTGCTTAGAGGAAAAATGATACTCCAAGAACTCTGCAGGCTGAACTGCGGATGGGACGAAGAAGTTCCAACAGCCTTTGCAGAAAAATGGAAAGACTGACTGAAAAATCTTGACCTGATCCATAATCTGAAGGTCAACAGATGCTTAAAACCCTCAAACATCAACATCTGTAGCGCCCAGCTGCATCACTTCTGTGATGCAAGTGAGCGAGGTTACGGGACAGCCACCTACCTGAAAATAATGAGCAGCAATGGATTAGTTTACACATCATTCGTGATGGGAAAGGCAAGAGTTGCCCCCTTGAAGGTGGTAACGATCCCAAGGCTAGAGCTTGCAGCCGCTGTCCTTGCCGCTAGGATTGACAGAATGCTAAAAAGAGAATTCGAGTTAAATCTCACCGACTCTGTCTTTTGGACAGACAGCACCTCTGTCCTGAAGTACATCCTAAATGACACACAGAGATTTCAGACTTATGTGGCAAACCGTGTATCTACCATCAGAGATCTAAGTCACAAGTCACAATGGCACCACATAAGAACCGAACTCAACCCAGCGGATATTGGATCAAGAGGTACTACAACTGAGACTTTCCTCAGAGAGGGACGCTGGCTAAAAGGTCCTGACTTCCTTCTGCAACCTGAAACAGATTGGCCAGTGCCTGCTCAAATATCACTTGTAATCTCCGACACTGATCCGGAGATCAAGAAACCTGCTGCTATCTTCGCTACAATTGCTTTGACAAGCCAAGGCCCTTTGACTCGCTTCATTCAGCACTTCTCATCATGGGACAAACTGATCCGATCAGCAGCATGGCTCCTGAAAATCAAATGGATTCTGAAAAAACAGAGTTTACAGAAAAAAGCAGGTCACACACAAATATCCGTAAAAACTAACATTACTGAACAACTATCAGTGGAGGATCTTACCAAGGCAGAGGAATCCCTTTTGTCCTATGTCCAACAGCAATCCTTTCAAGACGAGGTGACTGCTTTACAAAGGAACCAATCTGTGAAAAGGAGCAGTAGGATCTACAAACTAGACCCTGTCCTTCAGAACGGAATCCTGAGAGTCGGAGGCAGGCTGAGCAGGTCGGCAATGCCGGAGGAAACTAAACATCCGGCCATTCTGCCCAACGACAGCCATTTCTCAGGTCTACTCCTGAATCATATTCACTCTTTAGTAGGTCATTCTGGACGAAACCAGATGCTATCAAAGCTCAGAAAGAAATATTGGATCATCAAAGCCAACTCAACTGCTAGAAAGATAACTCGCAACTGCGTAATCTGCAGGCGATGGCATAGTGCTGCAATGAAACAGAAGATGGCCGACCTACCCCTTATACGCATAACACCTGACTTACCACCCTTTACTCACACCGGTCTAGACTACTTCGGTCCCATTGAAGTGAAGAGAGGCCGTAGCAGAGTAAAAAGGTACGGAGCCCTGTTTACATGTCTTGCCAGTAGAGCCGTACACCTGGAGATGGCTTACTCCCTAGATACAGACTCCTGTATCTCAGCACTCCGAAGGTTCATCTGCAGAAGGGGTCAAGTAAAGGAGATTGTCTCTGATAATGGTACAAACTTCGTTGGCACGGAACGTGAACTCAGAGAAGCACTCGCTAACCTTAAACTGAACAAGATCCAACAATCGATGCACACCGAAGGTATCAAGTGGACATTCAACCCTCCTTATGGTTCTCACCATGGAGGTGCATGGGAGCGCCTCATCCGAATAGTTAAAAAGATCCTTTACTCCATCACAAAGGAACAAACCATGGATGATGAATGTCTGCAAACAGCTCTGTGTGAAGTGGAAGCGGTCATCAACGACCGCCCCATTACAGTGATATCTGAAGATGCGACAGATCCAGAACCTCTTACGCCTAATCACTTGCTTCAACTAAGAGGAATGCCCATTCTTCCACCTGGACTCTTTGAAAAGAGTGACATCTATTCCAGAAGAAGATGGAAACAGGTCCAATACATATCAGACCTCTTCTGGAAACGTTGGACACGGGAGTACCTTCCACTGATGCAGGAGAGACAGAAATGGAACGAGGTAAAAGGAAACCTGAAGGTTGGAGATATAGTGCTGATCATCGATGAAAGCTCACCACGCAATTCCTGGCCTATGGGACGTATCATGGAAACCTTTCCTGACAAGAGAGGACACGTGCGTCGTGTCAAGGTCAAGACCCAGAACGGCATGCTGGAGAGGCCAATTACGAAGCTGTGCTTCCTGAAAGACATGACCTGACAGACCTGACAGACCGACTTACTTGACTAGGTCCTTAAGTTGACTATTATAAATTGCTTTAATACCTTCAAATCATGATTAATTTGAGCTAAGAAACTAAGAAGGATCAAATAACATTTTCTCCTGTATATGTGTACATATAGTAAACCAGTTTGCTGGTGTTATCTAATTGTCCTGCAGAATATTACAAATTTAAGTTCTGATTTGCCATGCATTTGTTTTGTGATGAACTCCGAAAGGATAACTTAATTTTCTCTCCAGGATGAACTTTTGACTTTGGCGAACTGTTCGAACTCTTGAAGATTTCTTCTTTCTCTTCTATTCCCCTTTTTGCCCAAAGACAATCTTGAGTTAATGGCTTCTTTATGATTTTATTTTGATATGAATTGTCACATAATGGCCAATTGGGGGCAGAGTGTTGAAGCCATTTATCTATTCGCTCCCATTTGTTATTATTTCAATGTACTTGTCATGGTCGTTATTATGAGTGGGCATGGCTACCTGGCATCGGGGGTAAGCGATGTCATGAGAAGGTGTGGCCGGGGCCTTTAATTGGGGACAGGTGTAAGATTTGGGGAAAAGAGTGGAAGGGCAAACAAATTTTCAACCACGCCACACCACACCACACCACTCCATAGCACACAAAGAAACGCTGTACTTAAAAGAATAAACGAATGAGAAGGATGAAATCAGGGTGTGCGTTGTCTAACTGACCACTCTAAACACTGACTGACTGACTGACTGACTCTCTTTCTTTTTTTTCTCTCTTTTTTTTCTCTTTTTTTGACTGACTGACTTTTTCTCTCTTTTTTTGACTGACTGACTTTTTCTCTCTTTTTTTGACTGACTGACTTTCACTTACTGACTCTTTCTTTTTTTCTCTCTTTTTCTCTTTTTTTGACTGACTTTTTCTCTTTTTTTGACTGACTGACTTTTTCTCTCTTTTCGACTGACTTTTTCTCTCTTTTTTCGACTGACTTTTTCTCTCTTTTTTCGACTGACTGACTTTTTCTCTCTTTTTTCGACTGACTGACTTTTTCTCTCTTTTTTCGACTGACTCTTTCTTTTTTTCTCTCTTTTTTTCTCTTTTATTGACTGACTTTTTCTCTCTTTTTTTGACTGACTTTTTCTCTCTTTTTTTGACTGACTGACTTTTTTGACTGACTCTCTTTCTTTTTTTCTCTTTTTTCTCTCTTTTTCTCTCTTTTTGACTGACTGACTTTTTCTCTCTTTTTTTGACTGACTGACTTTTTCTCTCTTTTTTTGACTGACTCTTTCTTTTTTTCTCTCTTTTGTTCTCTTTTTTTGACTGACTTTTTCTCTCTTTTTTTGACTGACTTTTTCTCTCTTTTTTGACTGACTGACTTTTTCTCTCTTTTTTTGACTGACTGACTTTCACTTACTTACTGACTCTCTTTCTTTTTTTCTCTTTTTCTCTCTTTTTTTGACTGACTGACTTTTTCTCTTTTTTGACTGACTGACTTTTTCTCTCTTTTTTTGACTGACTCTTTCTTTTTTTCTCTCTTTTTTTCTCTTTTTTTGACTGACTGACTTTTTCTCTTTTTTGACTGACTGACTTTTTCTCTTTTTTGACTGACTGACTTTTTCTCTTTTTTGACTGACTGACTTTTTCTCTTTTTTGACTGACTGACTTTTTCTCTTTTTTGACTGACTGACTTTTTCTCTTTTTTGACTGACTGACTTTTTCTCTTTTTTTGACTGACTCTTTCTTTTTTTCTCTCTTTTTTTCTCTTTTTTAGACTGACTGACTTTTTCTCTCTTTTTTGACTGACTGGCTTTTTCTCTTTTTTTGACTGACTGACTTTCACTTACTTACTGACTCTCTTTCTTTTTTTTCTCTTTTTTTGACTGACTGACTTTTTCTCTCTTTTTTTGACTGACTGACTTTTTCTCTTTTTTTGACTGACTGATTTTTTTCTCTCTTTTTTTGACTGACTGATTTTTTCTCTTTTTTTGACAGACTGATTCTCTCTTTTTTTGACTGACTGACTTTTTCTCTTTTTTGACTGACTGATTTTTTCTCTCCTTTTTTTTGACTGACTGATTTTTTCTCTGTTTTTGACTGACTGATTTTTTCTCTGTTTTTGACTGACTGATTTTTTCTCTGTTTTTGACTGACTGACTTTTTCTCTTTTTTGACTGACTGACTTTTTCTCTTTTTTGACTGACTGACTTTTTTTCTCTCTTTTTTTGACTGACTGACTTTCACTTACTTACTGACTCTCTTTCTTTTTTTCTCTTTTTTTGACTGACTGACTTTCACTTACTTACTGACTCTCTTTCTTTTTTTTCTCTTTTTTTGACTGACTGACTTTTTCTCTCTTTTTTTGACTGACTCTTTCTTTTTCTCTTTTTTTTCTCTTTTTTTTGACTGACTGACTTTCACTTACTGACTCATTCTTTTCTGTCTGTCTGTCTGTCTGTCTGTCTGTCTGTCTGTCTGTCTGTCTGTCTGTCTGTCTGTCTGTCTGTCTGTCTGTCTGTCTGTCTGTCTGTCTGTCTGTCTGTCTGTCTGTCTGTCTGTCTGTCTGTCTGTCTGTCTGTCTGTCTGTCTGTCTGTCTGTCTGTCTGTCTGTCTGTCTGTCTGTCTGTCTGTCTGTCTGTCTGTCTGTCTGTCTGTCTGTCTGTCTGTCTGTCTGTCTGTCTGTCTGTCTGTCTGTCTGTCTGTCTGTCTGTCTGTCTGTCTGTCTGTCTGTCTGTCTGTCTGTCTGTCTGTCTGTCTGTCTGTCTGTCTGTCTGTCTGTCTGTCTGTCTGTCTGTCTGTCTGTCTGTCTGTCTGTCTGTCTGTCTGTCTGTCTGACTGACTGACTGACTGACTGACTGACTGACTGACTGACTGACTGACTGACTGACTGACTGACTGACTTTTCCTCTTTTTTGACTGACTGACTTTTCCTCTTTTTTGACTGACTGACTTTTCCTCTTTTTTGACTGACTGACTTTTCCTCTTTTTTGACTGACTGACTTTTCCTCTTTTTTGACTGACTGACTTTTCCTCTTTTTTGACTGACTGACTTTTCCTCTTTTTTGACTGACTGACTTTTCCTCTTTTTTGACTGACTGACTTTTCCTCTTTTTTGACTGACTGACTTTTCCTCTTTTTTGACTGACTGACTTTTCCTCTTTTTTGACTGACTGACTTTTCCTCTTTTTTGACTGACTGACTTTTTCTCTTTTTTGACTGACTGATTTTTTCTCTTTTTTTGACTGACTGATTCTTTCTCTTTTTTTGACTGACTGACTTTTTCTCTTTTTTGACTGACTGACTGATTTTTTCTCTTTTTTGACTGACTGACTGATTTTTTCTCTTTTTGACTGACTGACTTTTTCTCTTTTTTGACTGACTGACTTTTTCTCTTTTTGACTGACTGACTTATTCTCTTTTTTTGACTGACTCTTTCTTTTTTTCTCTCTTTTTTTCTATTTTTTAGACTGACTGACTTTTTCTCTCTTTTTTGACTGACTGGCTTTTTCTCTTTTTTTGACTGACTGACTTTCACTTACTTACTGACTCTCTTTCTTTTTTTTCTCTTTTTTTGACTGACTGACTTTTTCTCTCTTTTTTTGACTGACTGACTTTTTCTCTTTTTTTGACTGACTGATTTTTTCTCTTTTTTGACTGACTGACTTTTTTTCTCTCTTTTTTTGACTGACTCTCTTTCTTTTTTTCTCTTTTTTTTCTCTTTTTTGACTGACTGACTTTCACTTACTTACTGACTCATTCTTTTTTGTCTGTCTGTCTGTCTGACTGTCTGACTGACTGACTGACTGACTGACTGACTGACTGACTCTCTTTTCTCTCTTTTTTTGACTGACTGACTTTTTCTCTTTTTTGACTGACTGACTTTTTCTCTTCTTTGACTGACTGACTTTTTCTCTTTTTTGACTGACTGACTTTTTCTCTTTTTTGACTGACTGATTTTTTTTTCTCTTTTTTTGACTGACTGATTTTTTTTTCTCTTTTTTTGACTGACTGATTTTTTTTCCTCTTTTTTTGACTGACTGTTTTTTTCTCTTTTTTTGACTGACTGACTTTTTCTCTTTTTTTGACTGACTGACTTTTTCTCTTTTTTGACTGACTGACTTTTTCTCTTTTTTGACTGACTGACTTTTTCTCTTTTTTGACTGACTGACTTTTTCTCTTTTTTGACTGACTGACTTTTTCTCTTTTTTGACTGACTGACTTTTTCTCTTTTTTGACTGACTGACTTTTTCTCTTTTTTGACTGACTGACTTTTTCTCTTTTTTGACTGACTGACTTTTTCTCTTTTTTGACTGACTGACTTATTCTCTTTTTTTGACTGACTCTTTCTTTTTTTCTCTCTTTTTTTCTCTTTTTTAGACTGACTGACTTTTTCTCTCTTTTTTGACTGACTGGCTTTTTCTCTTTTTTTGACTGACTGACTTTCACTTACTTACTGACTCTTTCTTTTTTTTCTCTTTTTTTGACTGACTGACTTTTTCTCTCTTTTTTTGACTGACTGACTTTTTCTCTTTTTTTGACTGACTGATTTTTTCTCTCTTTTTTTGACTGACTGATTTTTTCTCTCTTTTTTTGACTGACTGATTTTTTTTCTCTCTTTTTTTGACTGACTGATTTTTTCTCTTTTTTTGACAGACTGATTCTTTCTCTTTTTTTGACTGACTGACTTTTTCTCTTTTTTGACTGACTGATTTTTTCTCTTTTTTTTTTGACTGACTGATTTTTTCTCTGTTTTTGACTGACTGATTTTTTCTCTGTTTTTGACTGACTGACTTTTTCTCTTTTTGACTGACTGACTTTTTCTCTTTTTTGACTGACTGACTTTTTCTCTTTTTGACTGACTGACTTATTCTCTTTTTTTGACTGACTCTTTCTTTTTTTCTCTCTTTTTTTCTCTTTTTTAGACTGACTGACTTTTTCTCTCTTTTTTGACTGACTGGCTTTTTCTCTTTTTTTGACTGACTGACTTTCACTTACTTACTGACTCTCTTTCTTTTTTTTCTCTTTTTTTGACTGACTGACTTTTTCTCTTTTTTTGACTGACTGATTTTTTCTCTTTTTTGACTGACTGACTTTTTTTCTCTCTTTTTTTGACTGACTCTCTTTCTTTTTTTCTCTTTTTTTTCTCTTTTTTGACTGACTGACTTTCACTTACTTACTGACTCATTCTTTTTTGTCTGTCTGTCTGTCTGTCTGTCTGTCTGACTGTCTGACTGTCTGACTGACTGACTGACTGACTGACTGACTGACTGACTCTCTTTTCTCTCTTTTTTTGACTGACTGACTTTTTCTCTTTTTTGACTGACTGACTTTTTCTCTTCTTTGACTGACTGACTTTTTCTCTTTTTTGACTGACTGACTTTTTCTCTTTTTTGACTGACTGATTTTTTTTTCTCTTTTTTTGACTGACTGATTTTTTTTTCTCTTTTTTTGACTGACTGATTTTTTTTCCTCTTTTTTTGACTGACTGTTTTTTTCTCTTTTTTTGACTGACTGACTTTTTCTCTTTTTTTGACTGACTGACTTTTTCTCTTTTTTGACTGACTGACTTTTTCTCTTTTTTGACTGACTGACTTTTTCTCTTTTTTGACTGACTGACTTTTTCTCTTTTTTGACTGACTCTTTCTTTTTTTCTCTTTTTTTGACTGACTGACTTTTTCTCTCTTTTTTGACTGACTGACTTTTTCTCTCTTTTTTTGACTGACTGACTTTCACTTACTTACTGACTCTCTTTCTTTTTTTTCTCTTTTTTTGACTGACTGACTTTTTCTCTCTTTTTTGACTGACTGACTTTTTCTCTCTTTTTTTGACTGACTCTCTTTTTTTCTCTTTTTTTTCTCTTTTTTTTGACTGACTTTCACTTACTAACTGACTCATTCTTTTCTGTCTGTCTGTCTGTCTGTCTGTCTGTCTGTCTGACTGTCTGACTGTCTGACTGACTGACTGACTGACTGACTGACTGACTGACTGACTGACTGACTCTCTTTTTTTGACTGACTGATTTTTTTTTTCTCTTTTTTTGACTGACTGATTTTTTTTTTTTTTTTTTGACTGACTGATTTTTTTTTTCTTTTTTTGACTGACTGATTTTTTTTTCTCTTTTTTTGACTGACTGATTTTTTTTTCTCTTTTTTTGACTGACTGATTTTTTTTTCTCTTTTTTGACTGACTGTTTTTTTCTCTTTTTTTGACTGACTGACTTTTTCTCTTTTTTGACTGACTGACTTTTTCTCTTTTTTGACTGACTGACTTTTTCTCTTTTTTGACTGACTCTTTCTTTTTTTCTCTCTTTTTTTCTCTTTTTTTGACTGACTGACTTTTTCTCTCTTTTTTGACTGACTGACTTTTTCTCTCTTTTTTTGACTGACTGACTTTCACTTACTGACTCTCTTTCTTTTTTTCTCTTTTTCTCTCTTTTTTTGACTGACTGACTTTTTCTCTTTTTTGACTGACTGACTTTTTCTCTCTTTTTTTGACTGACTCTTTCTTTTTTTCTCTCTTTTTTTTCTCTTTTTTGACTGACTGACTTTCACTTACTTACTGACTCATTCTTTCTTGTCTGTCTGTCTGTCTGTCTGTCTGACTGTCTGACTGTCTGACTGACTGACTGACTGACTGACTGACTGACTGACTCTCTTTTCTCTCTTTTTTTGACTGACTGACTTTTTCTCTTTTTTGACTGACTGACTTTTTCTCTTTTTTGACTGACTGACTTTTTCTCTTTTTTGACTGACTGACTTTTTCTCTTTTTTGACTGACTGACTTTTTCTCTTTTTTGACTGACTGACTTTTTCTCTTTTTTGACTGACTGACTTTTTCTCTTTTTTGACTGACTGACTTTTTCTCTTTTTTGACTGACTGACTTTTTCTCTTTTTTTGACTGACTGACTTTCACTTACTTACTGACTCTTTCTTTTTTTTCTCTTTTTTTGAC
Source organism: Symphodus melops (assembly GCF_947650265.1). Taxonomy (NCBI): domain Eukaryota; kingdom Metazoa; phylum Chordata; class Actinopteri; order Labriformes; family Labridae; genus Symphodus; species Symphodus melops. The sequence continues at coordinate 21,207,404 of NC_136694.1, forward strand.
TGACTGACTTTTTCTCTCTTTTTTTGACTGACTGACTTTTTTCTCTCTTTTTTTGACTGACTGATTTTTTCTCTTTTTTTGACAGACTGATTCTTTCTCTTTTTTTGACTGACTGACTTTTTCTCTTTTTTGACTGACTGATTTTTTCTCTTTTTTTTTGACTGACTGATTTTTTCTCTGTTTTTGACTGACTGATTTTTTCTCTGTTTTTGACTGACTGACTTTTTCTCTTTTTGACTGACTGACTTTCACTTACTTACTGACTCATTCTTGTCTGTCTGTCTGTCTGTCTGTCTGTCTGTCTGTCTGTCTGTCTGTCTGTCTGTCTGTCTGTCTGTCTGTCTGTCTGTCTGTCTGTCTGTCTGTCTGTCTGTCTGTCTGTCTGTCTGTCTGTCTGTCTGTCTGTCTGTCTGTCTGTCTGTCTGACTGACTGACTGACTGACTGACTGACTGACTGACTGACTGACTGACTGACTGACTGACTGACTGACTGACTGACTGACTGACTGACTGACTGACTGACTGACTGACTGACTGACTGACTGACTTTTCCTCTTTTTTGACTGACTGACTTTTCCTCTTTTTTGACTGACTGACTTTTCCTCTTTTTTGACTGACTGACTTTTCCTCTTTTTTGACTGACTGACTTTTTCTCTTTTTTGACTGACTGACTTTTTCTCTTTTTTGACTGACTGACTTTTTCTCTTTTTTGACTGACTGACTTTTTCTCTTTTTTTGACTGACTGATTCTTTCTCTTTTTTTGACTGACTGACTTTTTCTCTTTTTTGACTGACTGATTTTTTCTCTTTTTTTTTTTGACTGACTGACTTTTTCTCTTTTTTTGACTGACTGATTTTTTCTCTTTTTGACTGACTGACTTTTTCTCTTTTTTGACTGACTGACTTTTTCTCTTTTTGACTGACTGACTTATTCTCTTTTTTTGACTGACTCTTTCTTTTTTTCTCTCTTTTTTTCTATTTTTTAGACTGACTGACTTTTTCTCTCTTTTTTGACTGACTGGCTTTTTCTCTTTTTTTGACTGACTGACTTTCACTTACTTACTGACTCTCTTTCTTTTTTTTCTCTTTTTTTGACTGACTGACTTTTTCTCTCTTTTTTTGACTGACTGACTTTTTCTCTTTTTTTGACTGACTGATTTTTTCTCTTTTTTGACTGACTGACTTTTTTTCTCTCTTTTTTTGACTGACTCTCTTTCTTTTTTTCTCTTTTTTTTCTCTTTTTTGACTGACTGACTTTCACTTACTTACTGACTCATTCTTTTTTGTCTGTCTGTCTGTCTGACTGTCTGACTGACTGACTGACTGACTGACTGACTGACTGACTCTCTTTTCTCTCTTTTTTTGACTGACTGACTTTTTCTCTTTTTTGACTGACTGACTTTTTCTCTTCTTTGACTGACTGACTTTTTCTCTTTTTTGACTGACTGACTTTTTCTCTTTTTTGACTGACTGATTTTTTTTTCTCTTTTTTTGACTGACTGATTTTTTTTTCTCTTTTTTTGACTGACTGATTTTTTTTCCTCTTTTTTTGACTGACTGTTTTTTTCTCTTTTTTTGACTGACTGACTTTTTCTCTTTTTTTGACTGACTGACTTTTTCTCTTTTTTGACTGACTGACTTTTTCTCTTTTTTGACTGACTGACTTTTTCTCTTTTTTGACTGACTGACTTTTTCTCTTTTTTGACTGACTGACTTTTTCTCTTTTTTGACTGACTGACTTTTTCTCTTTTTTGACTGACTGACTTTTTCTCTTTTTTGACTGACTGACTTTTTCTCTTTTTTGACTGACTGACTTTTTCTCTTTTTTGACTGACTGACTTATTCTCTTTTTTTGACTGACTCTTTCTTTTTTTCTCTCTTTTTTTCTCTTTTTTAGACTGACTGACTTTTTCTCTCTTTTTTGACTGACTGGCTTTTTCTCTTTTTTTGACTGACTGACTTTCACTTACTTACTGACTCTTTCTTTTTTTTCTCTTTTTTTGACTGACTGACTTTTTCTCTCTTTTTTTGACTGACTGACTTTTTCTCTTTTTTTGACTGACTGATTTTTTCTCTCTTTTTTTGACTGACTGATTTTTTCTCTCTTTTTTTGACTGACTGATTTTTTTTCTCTCTTTTTTTGACTGACTGATTTTTTCTCTTTTTTTGACAGACTGATTCTTTCTCTTTTTTTGACTGACTGACTTTTTCTCTTTTTTGACTGACTGATTTTTTCTCTTTTTTTTTTGACTGACTGATTTTTTCTCTGTTTTTGACTGACTGATTTTTTCTCTGTTTTTGACTGACTGACTTTTTCTCTTTTTGACTGACTGACTTTTTCTCTTTTTTGACTGACTGACTTTTTCTCTTTTTGACTGACTGACTTATTCTCTTTTTTTGACTGACTCTTTCTTTTTTTCTCTCTTTTTTTCTCTTTTTTAGACTGACTGACTTTTTCTCTCTTTTTTGACTGACTGGCTTTTTCTCTTTTTTTGACTGACTGACTTTCACTTACTTACTGACTCTCTTTCTTTTTTTTCTCTTTTTTTGACTGACTGACTTTTTCTCTTTTTTTGACTGACTGATTTTTTCTCTTTTTTGACTGACTGACTTTTTTTCTCTCTTTTTTTGACTGACTCTCTTTTTTTCTCTTTTTTTGACTGACTGATTTTTTCTCTTTTTTGACTGACTGACTTTTTTTCTCTCTTTTTTTGACTGACTCTCTTTCTTTTTTTCTCTTTTTTTTCTCTTTTTTGACTGACTGACTTTCACTTACTTACTGACTCATTCTTTTTTGTCTGTCTGTCTGTCTGTCTGTCTGTCTGTCTGTCTGTCTGTCTGTCTGTCTGTCTGTCTGTCTGTCTGTCTGTCTGTCTGTCTGTCTGTCTGTCTGTCTGTCTGTCTGTCTGTCTGTCTGTCTGTCTGTCTGTCTGTCTGTCTGTCTGTCTGTCTGTCTGTCTGTCTGTCTGTCTGTCTGTCTGTCTGTCTGTCTGTCTGTCTGTCTGTCTGTCTGTCTGTCTGTCTGTCTGTCTGACTGACTGACTGACTGACTGACTGACTGACTGACTGACTGACTGACTGACTGACTGACTGACTGACTGACTGACTGACTTTTTCTCTTTTTTGACTGACTCTTTCTTTTTTTCTCTCTTTTTTTCTCTTTTTTTGACTGACTGACTTTTTCTCTCTTTTTTGACTGACTGACTTTTTCTCTCTTTTTTTGACTGACTGACTTTCACTTACTTACTGACTCTCTTTCTTTTTTTCTCTTTTTCTCTCTTTTTTTGACTGACTGACTTTTTCTCTTTTTTGACTGACTGACTTTTTCTCTCTTTTTTTGACTGACTCTTTCTTTTTTTCTCTCTTTTTTTTCTCTTTTTTGACTGACTGACTTTCACTTACTTACTGACTCATTCTTTCTTGTCTGTCTGTCTGTCTGACTGTCTGACTGTCTGACTGACTGTCTGACTGACTGACTGACTGACTGACTCTCTTTTCTCTCTTTTTTTGACTGACTGACTTTTTCTCTTTTTTGACTGACTGACTTTTTCTCTTTTTTGACTGACTGACTTTTTCTCTTTTTTGACTGACTGACTTTTTCTCTTTTTTGACTGACTGACTTTTTCTCTTTTTTGACTGACTGACTTTTTCTCTTTTTTGACTGACTGACTTTTTCTCTTTTTTGACTGACTGACTTTTTCTCTTTTTTTGACTGACTGACTTTCACTTACTTACTGACTCTTACTTTTTTCTCTCTTTTTTTGACTGACTGATTTTTTCTCTTTTTTTGACAGACTGATTCTTTCTCTTTTTTTGACTGACTGACTTTTTCTCTTTTTTGACTGACTGATTTTTTCTCTTTTTTTTTGACTGACTGATTTTTTCTCTTTTTTTGACTGACTGATTTTTTTTCCTCTTTTTTTGACTGACTGTTTTTTTCTCTTTTTTTGACTGACTGACTTTTTCTCTTTTTTTGACTGACTGACTTTTTCTCTCTTTTTTTGACTGACTGACTTTCACTTACTTACTGACTCTCTTTCTTTTTTTCTCTTTTTCTCTCTTTTTTTGACTGACTGACTTTTTCTCTTTTTTGACTGACTGACTTTTTCTCTCTTTTTTTGACTGACTCTTTCTTTTTTTCTCTCTTTTTTTTCTCTTTTTTGACTGACTGACTTTCACTTACTTACTGACTCATTCTTTCTTGTCTGTCTGTCTGTCTGACTGTCTGACTGTCTGACTGACTGTCTGACTGACTGACTGACTGACTGACTCTCTTTTCTCTCTTTTTTTGACTGACTGACTTTTTCTCTTTTTTGACTGACTGACTTTTTCTCTTTTTTGACTGACTGACTTTTTCTCTTTTTTGACTGACTGACTTTTTCTCTTTTTTGACTGACTGACTTTTTCTCTTTTTTGACTGACTGACTTTTTCTCTTTTTTGACTGACTGACTTTTTCTCTTTTTTGACTGACTGACTTTTTCTCTTTTTTTGACTGACTGACTTTCACTTACTTACTGACTCTTACTTTTTTCTCTCTTTTTTTGACTGACTGATTTTTTCTCTTTTTTTGACAGACTGATTCTTTCTCTTTTTTTGACTGACTGACTTTTTCTCTTTTTTGACTGACTGATTTTTTCTCTTTTTTTTTGACTGACTGATTTTTTCTCTTTTTTTGACTGACTGATTTTTTTTCCTCTTTTTTTGACTGACTGTTTTTTTCTCTTTTTTTGACTGACTGACTTTTTCTCTTTTTTTGACTGACTGACTTTTTCTCTCTTTTTTGACTGACTGGCTTTTTCTCTTTTTTTGACTGACTGACTTTCACTTACTTACTGACTCTCTTTCTTTTTTTTCTCTTTTTTTGACTGACTGACTTTTTCTCTTTTTTTGACTGACTGATTTTTTCTCTTTTTTGACTGACTGACTTTTTTTCTCTCTTTTTTTGACTGACTCTCTTTCTTTTTTTCTCTTTTTTTTCTCTTTTTTGACTGACTGACTTTCACTTACTTACTGACTCATTCTTTTTTGTCTGTCTGTCTGTCTGTCTGTCTGTCTGTCTGTCTGACTGTCTGACTGACTGACTGACTGACTGACTGACTGACTGACTGACTGACTCTCTTTTCTCTCTTTTTTTGACTGACTGACTTTTTCTCTTTTTTGACTGACTGACTTTTTCTCTTCTTTGACTGACTGACTTTTTCTCTTTTTTGACTGACTGACTTTTTCTCTTTTTTGACTGACTGATTTTTTTTTCTCTTTTTTTGACTGACTGATTTTTTTTTCTCTTTTTTTGACTGACTGATTTTTTTTCCTCTTTTTTTGACTGACTGTTTTTTTCTCTTTTTTTGACTGACTGACTTTTTCTCTTTTTTTGACTGACTGACTTTTTCTCTTTTTTGACTGACTGACTTTTTCTCTTTTTTGACTGACTGACTTTTTCTCTTTTTTGACTGACTGACTTTTTCTCTTCTTTGACTGACTGACTTTTTCTCTTTTTTGACTGACTGACTTTTTCTCTTTTTTGACTGACTGATTTTTTTTTCTCTTTTTTTGACTGACTGATTTTTTTTTCTCTTTTTTTGACTGACTGATTTTTTTTCCTCTTTTTTTGACTGACTGTTTTTTTCTCTTTTTTTGACTGACTGACTTTTTCTCTTTTTTTGACTGACTGACTTTTTCTCTTTTTTGACTGACTGACTTTTTCTCTTTTTTGACTGACTGACTTTTTCTCTTTTTTGACTGACTGACTTTTTCTCTTTTTTGACTGACTGACTTTTTCTCTTTTTTGACTGACTGACTTTTTCTCTTTTTTGACTGACTGACTTTTTCTCTTTTTTGACTGACTGACTTTTTCTCTTTTTTGACTGACTGACTTTTTCTCTTTTTTGACTGACTGACTTATTCTCTTTTTTTGACTGACTCTTTCTTTTTTTCTCTCTTTTTTTCTCTTTTTTAGACTGACTGACTTTTTCTCTCTTTTTTGACTGACTGGCTTTTTCTCTTTTTTTGACTGACTGACTTTCACTTACTTACTGACTCTTTCTTTTTTTTCTCTTTTTTTGACTGACTGACTTTTTCTCTCTTTTTTTGACTGACTGACTTTTTCTCTTTTTTTGACTGACTGATTTTTTCTCTCTTTTTTTGACTGACTGATTTTTTCTCTCTTTTTTTGACTGACTGATTTTTTTTCTCTCTTTTTTTGACTGACTGATTTTTTCTCTTTTTTTGACAGACTGATTCTTTCTCTTTTTTTGACTGACTGACTTTTTCTCTTTTTTGACTGACTGATTTTTTCTCTTTTTTTTTTGACTGACTGATTTTTTCTCTGTTTTTGACTGACTGATTTTTTCTCTGTTTTTGACTGACTGACTTTTTCTCTTTTTGACTGACTGACTTTTTCTCTTTTTTGACTGACTGACTTTTTCTCTTTTTGACTGACTGACTTATTCTCTTTTTTTGACTGACTCTTTCTTTTTTTCTCTCTTTTTTTCTCTTTTTTAGACTGACTGACTTTTTCTCTCTTTTTTGACTGACTGGCTTTTTCTCTTTTTTTGACTGACTGACTTTCACTTACTTACTGACTCTCTTTCTTTTTTTTCTCTTTTTTTGACTGACTGACTTTTTCTCTTTTTTTGACTGACTGATTTTTTCTCTTTTTTGACTGACTGACTTTTTTTCTCTCTTTTTTTGACTGACTCTCTTTTTTTCTCTTTTTTTGACTGACTGATTTTTTCTCTTTTTTGACTGACTGACTTTTTTTCTCTCTTTTTTTGACTGACTCTCTTTCTTTTTTTCTCTTTTTTTTCTCTTTTTTGACTGACTGACTTTCACTTACTTACTGACTCATTCTTTTTTGTCTGTCTGTCTGTCTGTCTGTCTGTCTGTCTGTCTGTCTGTCTGTCTGTCTGTCTGTCTGTCTGTCTGTCTGTCTGTCTGTCTGTCTGTCTGTCTGTCTGTCTGTCTGTCTGTCTGTCTGTCTGTCTGTCTGTCTGTCTGTCTGTCTGTCTGTCTGTCTGTCTGTCTGTCTGTCTGTCTGTCTGTCTGTCTGTCTGTCTGTCTGTCTGTCTGTCTGTCTGTCTGTCTGTCTGTCTGTCTGACTGACTGACTGACTGACTGACTGACTGACTGACTGACTGACTGACTGACTGACTGACTGACTGACTGACTGACTGACTGACTGACTGACTGACTGACTTTTTCTCTTTTTTGACTGACTCTTTCTTTTTTTCTCTCTTTTTTTCTCTTTTTTTGACTGACTGACTTTTTCTCTCTTTTTTGACTGACTGACTTTTTCTCTCTTTTTTTGACTGACTGACTTTCACTTACTTACTGACTCTCTTTCTTTTTTTCTCTTTTTCTCTCTTTTTTTGACTGACTGACTTTTTCTCTTTTTTGACTGACTGACTTTTTCTCTCTTTTTTTGACTGACTCTTTCTTTTTTTCTCTCTTTTTTTTCTCTTTTTTGACTGACTGACTTTCACTTACTTACTGACTCATTCTTTCTTGTCTGTCTGTCTGTCTGACTGTCTGACTGTCTGACTGACTGTCTGACTGACTGACTGACTGACTGACTCTCTTTTCTCTCTTTTTTTGACTGACTGACTTTTTCTCTTTTTTGACTGACTGACTTTTTCTCTTTTTTGACTGACTGACTTTTTCTCTTTTTTGACTGACTGACTTTTTCTCTTTTTTGACTGACTGACTTTTTCTCTTTTTTGACTGACTGACTTTTTCTCTTTTTTGACTGACTGACTTTTTCTCTTTTTTGACTGACTGACTTTTTCTCTTTTTTTGACTGACTGACTTTCACTTACTTACTGACTCTTACTTTTTTCTCTCTTTTTTTGACTGACTGATTTTTTCTCTTTTTTTGACAGACTGATTCTTTCTCTTTTTTTGACTGACTGACTTTTTCTCTTTTTTGACTGACTGATTTTTTCTCTTTTTTTTTGACTGACTGATTTTTTCTCTTTTTTTGACTGACTGATTTTTTTTCCTCTTTTTTTGACTGACTGTTTTTTTCTCTTTTTTTGACTGACTGACTTTTTCTCTTTTTTTGACTGACTGACTTTTTCTCTCTTTTTTGACTGACTGGCTTTTTCTCTTTTTTTGACTGACTGACTTTCACTTACTTACTGACTCTCTTTCTTTTTTTTCTCTTTTTTTGACTGACTGACTTTTTCTCTTTTTTTGACTGACTGATTTTTTCTCTTTTTTGACTGACTGACTTTTTTTCTCTCTTTTTTTGACTGACTCTCTTTCTTTTTTTCTCTTTTTTTTCTCTTTTTTGACTGACTGACTTTCACTTACTTACTGACTCATTCTTTTTTGTCTGTCTGTCTGTCTGTCTGTCTGTCTGTCTGTCTGACTGTCTGACTGACTGACTGACTGACTGACTGACTGACTGACTGACTGACTCTCTTTTCTCTCTTTTTTTGACTGACTGACTTTTTCTCTTTTTTGACTGACTGACTTTTTCTCTTCTTTGACTGACTGACTTTTTCTCTTTTTTGACTGACTGACTTTTTCTCTTTTTTGACTGACTGATTTTTTTTTCTCTTTTTTTGACTGACTGATTTTTTTTTCTCTTTTTTTGACTGACTGATTTTTTTTCCTCTTTTTTTGACTGACTGTTTTTTTCTCTTTTTTTGACTGACTGACTTTTTCTCTTTTTTTGACTGACTGACTTTTTCTCTTTTTTGACTGACTGACTTTTTCTCTTTTTTGACTGACTGACTTTTTCTCTTTTTTGACTGACTGACTTTTTCTCTTTTTTGACTGACTCTTTCTTTTTTTCTCTTTTTTTGACTGACTGACTTTTTCTCTCTTTTTTGACTGACTGACTTTTTCTCTCTTTTTTTGACTGACTGACTTTCACTTACTTACTGACTCTCTTTCTTTTTTTTCTCTTTTTTTGACTGACTGACTTTTTCTCTCTTTTTTGACTGACTGACTTTTTCTCTCTTTTTTTGACTGACTCTCTTTTTTTCTCTTTTTTTTCTCTTTTTTTTGACTGACTTTCACTTACTAACTGACTCATTCTTTTCTGTCTGTCTGTCTGTCTGTCTGTCTGTCTGACTGTCTGACTGTCTGACTGACTGACTGACTGACTGACTGACTGACTGACTGACTGACTGACTCTCTTTTTTTGACTGACTGATTTTTTTTTTCTCTTTTTTTGACTGACTGATTTTTTTTTTCTTTTTTTGACTGACTGATTTTTTTTTTCTTTTTTTGACTGACTGATTTTTTTTTCTCTTTTTTTGACTGACTGATTTTTTTTTCTCTTTTTTTGACTGACTGATTTTTTTTTTCTCTTTTTTGACTGACTGTTTTTTTCTCTTTTTTTGACTGACTGACTTTTTCTCTTTTTTGACTGACTGACTTTTTCTCTTTTTTGACTGACTGACTTTTTCTCTTTTTTGACTGACTCTTTCTTTTTTTCTCTCTTTTTTTCTCTTTTTTTGACTGACTGACTTTTTCTCTCTTTTTTGACTGACTGACTTTTTCTCTCTTTTTTTGACTGACTGACTTTCACTTACTGACTCTCTTTCTTTTTTTCTCTTTTTCTCTCTTTTTTTGACTGACTGACTTTTTCTCTTTTTTGACTGACTGACTTTTTCTCTCTTTTTTTGACTGACTCTTTCTTTTTTTCTCTCTTTTTTTTCTCTTTTTTGACTGACTGACTTTCACTTACTTACTGACTCATTCTTTCTTGTCTGTCTGTCTGTCTGTCTGTCTGTCTGTCTGACTGTCTGACTGTCTGACTGACTGACTGACTGACTGACTGACTGACTGACTCTCTTTTCTCTCTTTTTTTGACTGACTGACTTTTTCTCTTTTTTGACTGACTGACTTTTTCTCTTTTTTGACTGACTGACTTTTTCTCTTTTTTGACTGACTGACTTTTTCTCTTTTTTGACTGACTGACTTTTTCTCTTTTTTGACTGACTGACTTTTTCTCTTTTTTGACTGACTGACTTTTTCTCTTTTTTGACTGACTGACTTTTTCTCTTTTTTGACTGACTGACTTTTTCTCTTTTTTGACTGACTGACTTTTTCTCTTTTTTTGACTGACTGACTTTCACTTACTTACTGACTCTTTCTTTTTTTTCTCTTTTTTTGACTGACTGACTTTTTCTCTCTTTTTTTGACTGACTGACTTTTTTCTCTCTTTTTTTGACTGACTGATTTTTTCTCTTTTTTTGACAGACTGATTCTTTCTCTTTTTTTGACTGACTGACTTTTTCTCTTTTTTGACTGACTGATTTTTTCTCTTTTTTTTTGACTGACTGATTTTTTCTCTGTTTTTGACTGACTGATTTTTTCTCTGTTTTTGACTGACTGACTTTTTCTCTTTTTGACTGACTGACTTTCACTTACTTACTGACTCATTCTTGTCTGTCTGTCTGTCTGTCTGTCTGTCTGTCTGTCTGTCTGTCTGTCTGTCTGTCTGTCTGTCTGTCTGTCTGTCTGTCTGTCTGTCTGTCTGTCTGTCTGTCTGTCTGTCTGTCTGTCTGTCTGTCTGTCTGTCTGTCTGTCTGTCTGTCTGACTGACTGACTGACTGACTGACTGACTGACTGACTGACTGACTGACTGACTGACTGACTGACTGACTGACTGACTGACTGACTGACTGACTGACTGACTGACTGACTGACTGACTGACTGACTGACTGACTGACTGACTGACTGACTGACTGACTGACTGACTGACTGACTGACTGACTGACTGACTGACTCTCTTTTTTTGACTGACTGATTTTTTTTTCTCTTTTTTTGACTGACTGATTTTTTTTTTCTTTTTTTGACTGACTGATTTTTTTTCTCTTTTTTTGACTGACTGATTTTTTTTTCTCTTTTTTTGACTGACTGATTTTTTTTTCTCTTTTTTTGACTGACTGATTTTTTTTTCTCTTTTTTTGACTGACTGACTTTTTCTCTTTTTTGACTGACTGACTTTTTCTCTTTTTTGACTGACTCTTTCTTTTTTTCTCTCTTTTTTTCTCTTTTTTTGACTGACTGACTTTTTCTCTCTTTTTTGACTGACTGACTTTTTCTCTCTTTTTTTGACTGACTGACTTTCACTTACTTACTGACTCTCTTTCTTTTTTTCTCTTTTTCTCTCTTTTTTTGACTGACTGACTTTTTCTCTTTTTTGACTGACTGACTTTTTCTCTCTTTTTTTGACTGACTCTTTCTTTTTTTCTCTCTTTTTTTTCTCTTTTTTGACTGACTGACTTTCACTTACTTACTGACTCATTCTTTCTTGTCTGTCTGTCTGTCTGACTGTCTGACTGTCTGACTGACTGTCTGACTGACTGACTGACTGACTGACTCTCTTTTCTCTCTTTTTTTGACTGACTGACTTTTTCTCTTTTTTGACTGACTGACTTTTTCTCTTTTTTGACTGACTGACTTTTTCTCTTTTTTGACTGACTGACTTTTTCTCTTTTTTGACTGACTGACTTTTTCTCTTTTTTGACTGACTGACTTTTTCTCTTTTTTGACTGACTGACTTTTT
>NC_136694.1:21221429-21236429 GCF_947650265.1 Symphodus melops
CTTTTTTTGACTGACTGATTTTTTTTTCTCTTTTTTTGACTGACTGATTTTTTTTTCTCTTTTTTTGACTGACTGTTTTTTTTTCTCTTTTTTTGACTGACTGACTTTTTCTCTTTTTTGACTGACTGACTTTTTCTCTTTTTTGACTGACTGACTTTTTCTCTTTTTTGACTGACTGACTTTTTCTCTTTTTTGACTGACTCTTTCTTTTTTTCTCTCTTTTTTTCTCTTTTTTAGACTGACTGACTTTTTCTCTCTTTTTTGACTGACTGAGTTTTTCTCTCTTTTTTTGACTGACTGACTTTCACTTACTTACTGACTCTCTTTCTTTTTTTTCTCTTTTTTTGACTGACTGACTTTTTTTCTCTTTTTTTGACTGACTGACTTTTTCTCTCTTTTTTTGACTGACTCTCTTTTGTTCTCTTTTTTTTCTCTTTTTTTTGACTGACTGACTTTCACTTACTTACTGACTCATTCTTTTTTGTCTGTCTGTCTGTCTGTCTGTCTGTCTGTCTGTCTGTCTGTCTGTCTGTCTGTCTGTCTGTCTGTCTGTCTGTCTGTCTGTCTGTCTGTCTGTCTGTCTGTCTGTCTGTCTGTCTGTCTGTCTGTCTGTCTGTCTGTCTGTCTGTCTGTCTGTCTGTCTGTCTGTCTGTCTGTCTGTCTGTCTGTCTGTCTGTCTGTCTGACTGACTGACTGACTGACTGACTGACTGACTGACTGACTGACTGACTGACTGACTGACTGACTGACTGACTGACTGACTGACTGACTGACTGACTGACTGACTGACTGACTGACTGACTGACTGACTGACTGACTGACTGACTGACTGACTGACTGACTGACTGACTGACTGACTGACTGACTGACTGACTGACTGACTGACTGACTGACTGACTGACTGACTGATTTTTTCTCTTTTTTGACTGACTGACTGATTTTTTCTCTTTTTTTGACTGACTGACTTTTTTTCTCTTTTTTTGACTGACTCTTTCTTTTTTTCTCTTTTTTTGACTGACTCTTTCTTTTTTTCTCTCTTTTTTTCTCTTTTTTGACTGACTGATTTTTTCTCTCTTTTTTTGACTCACTGATTTTTTCTCTCTTTTTTTGACTCACTGATTTTTTCTCTCTTTTTTTGACTGACTGACTTTTTCTCTCTTTTTTTGACTGACTGACTTTTTCTCTCTTTTTTTTCTCTTTTTTTTGACTGACTGACTTTCACTTACTTACTGACTCATTCTTTTTTGTCTGTCTGTCTGTCTGTCTGTCTGACTGTCTGACTGACTGACTGACTGACTGACTCTCTTTCTCTCTTTTTTTGACTGACTGATTTTTTTTTCTCTTTTTTTGACTGACTGTTTTTTTTTCTCTTTTTTTGACTGACTGACTTTTTCTCTTTTTTGACTGACTGACTTTTTTTCTCTTTTTTTGACTGACTCTTTCTTTTTTTCTCTTTTTTTGACTGACTCTTTCTTTTTTTCTCTCTTTTTTTCTCTTTTTTGACTGACTGATTTTTTCTCTCTTTTTTTGACTCACTGATTTTTTCTCTCTTTTTTTGACTCACTGATTTTTTCTCTCTTTTTTTGACTGACTGACTTTTTCTCTCTTTTTTTGACTGACTGACTTTCACTTACTTACTGACTTTCTTTTTTTTCTCTTTTTTGACTGACTGACTTTTTCTCTCTTTTTTTGACTGACTGACTTTTTCTCTCTTTTTTGACTGACTGACTTTTTCTCTCTTTTTTTTCTCTTTTTTTTGACTGACTGACTTTCACTTACTTACTGACTCATTCTTTTTTGTCTGTCTGTCTGTCTGTCTGTCTGACTGTCTGACTGACTGACTGACTGACTGACTCTCTTTCTCTCTTTTTTTGACTGACTGATTTTTTTTTCTCTTTTTTTGACTGACTGATTTTTTTTTCTCTTTTTTTGACTGACTGTTTTTTTTTCTCTTTTTTTGACTGACTGACTTTTTCTCTTTTTTGACTGACTGACTTTTTCTCTTTTTTGACTGACTGACTTTTTCTCTTTTTTGACTGACTGACTTTTTCTCTTTTTTGACTGACTCTTTCTTTTTTTCTCTCTTTTTTTCTCTTTTTTAGACTGACTGACTTTTTCTCTCTTTTTTGACTGACTGAGTTTTTCTCTCTTTTTTTGACTGACTGACTTTCACTTACTTACTGACTCTCTTTCTTTTTTTTCTCTTTTTTTGACTGACTGACTTTTTTTCTCTTTTTTTGACTGACTGACTTTTTCTCTCTTTTTTTGACTGACTCTCTTTTGTTCTCTTTTTTTTCTCTTTTTTTTGACTGACTGACTTTTTCTCTTTTTTGACTGACTGACTTTTTTTCTCTTTTTTTGACTGACTCTTTCTTTTTTTCTCTTTTTTTGACTGACTCTTTCTTTTTTTCTCTCTTTTTTTCTCTTTTTTGACTGACTGATTTTTTCTCTCTTTTTTTGACTCACTGATTTTTTCTCTTTTTTGACTGACTGACTTTTTCTCTTTTTTGACTGACTGACTTTTTCTCTTTTTTGACTGACTGACTTTTTCTCTTTTTTGACTGACTCTTTCTTTTTTTCTCTCTTTTTTTCTCTTTTTTAGACTGACTGACTTTTTCTCTCTTTTTTGACTGACTGAGTTTTTCTCTCTTTTTTTGACTGACTGACTTTCACTTACTTACTGACTCTCTTTCTTTTTTTTCTCTTTTTTTGACTGACTGACTTTTTTTCTCTTTTTTTGACTGACTGACTTTTTCTCTCTTTTTTTGACTGACTCTCTTTTGTTCTCTTTTTTTTCTCTTTTTTTTGACTGACTGACTTTTTCTCTTTTTTGACTGACTGACTTTTTTTCTCTTTTTTTGACTGACTCTTTCTTTTTTTCTCTTTTTTTGACTGACTCTTTCTTTTTTTCTCTCTTTTTTTCTCTTTTTTGACTGACTGATTTTTTCTCTCTTTTTTTGACTCACTGATTTTTTCTCTCTTTTTTTGACTCACTGATTTTTTCTCTCTTTTTTTGACTGACTGACTTTTTCTCTCTTTTTTTGACTGACTGACTTTCACTTACTTACTGACTCTCTTTCTTTTTTTTCTCTTTTTTGACTGACTGACTTTTTCTCTCTTTTTTTGACTGACTGACTTTTTCTCTCTTTTTTGACTGACTGACTTTTTCTCTCTTTTTTTTCTCTTTTTTTTGACTGACTGACTTTCACTTACTTACTGACTCATTCTTTTTTGTCTGTCTGTCTGTCTGACTGTCTGACTGACTGACTGACTGACTGACTCTCTTTCTCTCTTTTTTTGACTGACTGATTTTTTTTTCTCTTTTTTTGACTGACTGATTTTTTTTTCTCTTTTTTTGACTGACTGTTTTTTTTTCTCTTTTTTTGACTGACTGACTTTTTCTCTTTTTTGACTGACTGACTTTTTCTCTTTTTTGACTGACTGACTTTTTCTCTTTTTTGACTGACTGACTTTTTCTCTTTTTTGACTGACTCTTTCTTTTTTTCTCTCTTTTTTTCTCTTTTTTAGACTGACTGACTTTTTCTCTCTTTTTTGACTGACTGAGTTTTTCTCTCTTTTTTTGACTGACTGACTTTCACTTACTTACTGACTCTCTTTCTTTTTTTTCTCTTTTTTTGACTGACTGACTTTTTTTCTCTTTTTTTGACTGACTGACTTTTTCTCTCTTTTTTTGACTGACTCTCTTTTGTTCTCTTTTTTTTCTCTTTTTTTTGACTGACTGACTTTTTCTCTTTTTTGACTGACTGACTTTTTTTCTCTTTTTTTGACTGACTCTTTCTTTTTTTCTCTTTTTTTGACTGACTCTTTCTTTTTTTCTCTCTTTTTTTCTCTTTTTTGACTGACTGATTTTTTCTCTCTTTTTTTGACTCACTGATTTTTTCTCTTTTTTGACTGACTGACTTTTTCTCTTTTTTGACTGACTGACTTTTTCTCTTTTTTGACTGACTGACTTTTTCTCTTTTTTGACTGACTCTTTCTTTTTTTCTCTCTTTTTTTCTCTTTTTTAGACTGACTGACTTTTTCTCTCTTTTTTGACTGACTGAGTTTTTCTCTCTTTTTTTGACTGACTGACTTTCACTTACTTACTGACTCTCTTTCTTTTTTTTCTCTTTTTTTGACTGACTGACTTTTTTTCTCTTTTTTTGACTGACTGACTTTTTCTCTCTTTTTTTGACTGACTCTCTTTTGTTCTCTTTTTTTTCTCTTTTTTTTGACTGACTGACTTTTTCTCTTTTTTGACTGACTGACTTTTTTTCTCTTTTTTTGACTGACTCTTTCTTTTTTTCTCTTTTTTTGACTGACTCTTTCTTTTTTTCTCTCTTTTTTTCTCTTTTTTGACTGACTGATTTTTTCTCTCTTTTTTTGACTCACTGATTTTTTCTCTCTTTTTTTGACTCACTGATTTTTTCTCTCTTTTTTTGACTGACTGACTTTTTCTCTCTTTTTTTGACTGACTGACTTTCACTTACTTACTGACTCTCTTTCTTTTTTTTCTCTTTTTTGACTGACTGACTTTTTCTCTCTTTTTTTGACTGACTGACTTTTTCTCTCTTTTTTGACTGACTGACTTTTTCTCTCTTTTTTTTCTCTTTTTTTTGACTGACTGACTTTCACTTACTTACTGACTCATTCTTTTTTGTCTGTCTGTCTGTCTGACTGTCTGACTGACTGACTGACTGACTGACTCTCTTTCTCTCTTTTTTTGACTGACTGATTTTTTTTTCTCTTTTTTTGACTGACTGATTTTTTTTTCTCTTTTTTTGACTGACTGTTTTTTTTTCTCTTTTTTTGACTGACTGACTTTTTCTCTTTTTTGACTGACTGACTTTTTCTCTTTTTTGACTGACTGACTTTTTCTCTTTTTTGACTGACTGACTTTTTCTCTTTTTTGACTGACTCTTTCTTTTTTTCTCTCTTTTTTTCTCTTTTTTAGACTGACTGACTTTTTCTCTCTTTTTTGACTGACTGAGTTTTTCTCTCTTTTTTTGACTGACTGACTTTCACTTACTTACTGACTCTCTTTCTTTTTTTTCTCTTTTTTTGACTGACTGACTTTTTTTCTCTTTTTTTGACTGACTGACTTTTTCTCTCTTTTTTTGACTGACTCTCTTTTGTTCTCTTTTTTTTCTCTTTTTTTTGACTGACTGACTTTCACTTACTTACTGACTCATTCTTTTTTGTCTGTCTGTCTGTCTGTCTGTCTGTCTGTCTGTCTGTCTGTCTGTCTGTCTGTCTGTCTGTCTGTCTGTCTGTCTGTCTGTCTGTCTGTCTGTCTGTCTGTCTGTCTGTCTGTCTGTCTGTCTGTCTGTCTGTCTGTCTGTCTGTCTGTCTGTCTGTCTGTCTGTCTGTCTGTCTGTCTGTCTGTCTGTCTGTCTGTCTGTCTGTCTGTCTGTCTGTCTGTCTGTCTGTCTGTCTGTCTGTCTGTCTGTCTGTCTGTCTGTCTGTCTGTCTGTCTGTCTGTCTGTCTGTCTGTCTGTCTGTCTGTCTGTCTGTCTGTCTGTCTGTCTGACTGACTGACTGTCTGACTGACTGACTGACTGACTGACTGACTGACTGACTGACTGACTGACTGACTGACTGACTGACTGACTGACTGACTGACTGACTGACTGACTGACTGACTGACTGACTGACTGATTTTTTCTCTTTTTTGACTGACTGACTGATTTTTTCTCTTTTTTTGACTGACTGACTTTTTTTCTCTTTTTTTGACTGACTCTTTCTTTTTTTCTCTTTTTTTGACTGACTCTTTCTTTTTTTTTCTCTTTTTTTCTCTTTTTTGACTGACTGATTTTTTCTCTCTTTTTTTGACTCACTGATTTTTTCTCTCTTTTTTTGACTCACTGATTTTTTCTCTCTTTTTTTGACTGACTGACTTTTTCTCTCTTTTTTTGACTGACTGACTTTTTCTCTCTTTTTTTTCTCTTTTTTTTGACTGACTGACTTTCACTTACTTACTGACTCATTCTTTTTTGTCTGTCTGTCTGTCTGTCTGTCTGTCTGACTGTCTGACTGACTGACTGACTGACTGACTCTCTTTCTCTCTTTTTTTGACTGACTGATTTTTTTTTCTCTTTTTTTGACTGACTGTTTTTTTTTCTCTTTTTTTGACTGACTGACTTTTTCTCTTTTTTGACTGACTGACTTTTTTTCTCTTTTTTTGACTGACTCTTTCTTTTTTTCTCTTTTTTTGACTGACTCTTTCTTTTTTTCTCTCTTTTTTTCTCTTTTTTGACTGACTGATTTTTTCTCTCTTTTTTTGACTCACTGATTTTTTCTCTCTTTTTTTGACTCACTGATTTTTTCTCTCTTTTTTTGACTGACTGACTTTTTCTCTCTTTTTTTGACTGACTGACTTTCACTTACTTACTGACTTTCTTTTTTTTCTCTTTTTTGACTGACTGACTTTTTCTCTCTTTTTTTGACTGACTGACTTTTTCTCTCTTTTTTGACTGACTGACTTTTTCTCTCTTTTTTTTCTCTTTTTTTTGACTGACTGACTTTCACTTACTTACTGACTCATTCTTTTTTGTCTGTCTGTCTGTCTGTCTGTCTGACTGTCTGACTGACTGACTGACTGACTGACTCTCTTTCTCTCTTTTTTTGACTGACTGATTTTTTTTTCTCTTTTTTTGACTGACTGATTTTTTTTTCTCTTTTTTTGACTGACTGTTTTTTTTTCTCTTTTTTTGACTGACTGACTTTTTCTCTTTTTTGACTGACTGACTTTTTCTCTTTTTTGACTGACTGACTTTTTCTCTTTTTTGACTGACTGACTTTTTCTCTTTTTTGACTGACTCTTTCTTTTTTTCTCTCTTTTTTTCTCTTTTTTAGACTGACTGACTTTTTCTCTCTTTTTTGACTGACTGAGTTTTTCTCTCTTTTTTTGACTGACTGACTTTCACTTACTTACTGACTCTCTTTCTTTTTTTTCTCTTTTTTTGACTGACTGACTTTTTTTCTCTTTTTTTGACTGACTGACTTTTTCTCTCTTTTTTTGACTGACTCTCTTTTGTTCTCTTTTTTTTCTCTTTTTTTGACTGACTGACTTTTTCTCTTTTTTGACTGACTGACTTTTTTTCTCTTTTTTTGACTGACTCTTTCTTTTTTTCTCTTTTTTTGACTGACTCTTTCTTTTTTTCTCTCTTTTTTTCTCTTTTTTGACTGACTGATTTTTTCTCTCTTTTTTTGACTCACTGATTTTTTCTCTCTTTTTTTGACTCACTGATTTTTTCTCTCTTTTTTTGACTGACTGACTTTTTCTCTCTTTTTTTGACTGACTGACTTTCACTTACTTACTGACTCTCTTTCTTTTTTTTCTCTTTTTTGACTGACTGACTTTTTCTCTCTTTTTTTGACTGACTGACTTTTTCTCTCTTTTTTGACTGACTGACTTTTTCTCTCTTTTTTTTCTCTTTTTTTTGACTGACTGACTTTCACTTACTTACTGACTCATTCTTTTTTGTCTGTCTGTCTGTCTGACTGTCTGACTGACTGACTGACTGACTGACTCTCTTTCTCTCTTTTTTTGACTGACTGATTTTTTTTTCTCTTTTTTTGACTGACTGATTTTTTTTTCTCTTTTTTTGACTGACTGTTTTTTTTTCTCTTTTTTTGACTGACTGACTTTTTCTCTTTTTTGACTGACTGACTTTTTCTCTTTTTTGACTGACTGACTTTTTCTCTTTTTTGACTGACTGACTTTTTCTCTTTTTTCACTGACTCTTTCTTTTTTTCTCTCTTTTTTTCTCTTTTTTAGACTGACTGACTTTTTCTCTCTTTTTTGACTGACTGAGTTTTTCTCTCTTTTTTTGACTGACTGACTTTCACTTACTTACTGACTCTCTTTCTTTTTTTTCTCTTTTTTTGACTGACTGACTTTTTTTCTCTTTTTTTGACTGACTGACTTTTTTTCTCTTTTTTTGACTGACTGACTTCTCTCTTTTTTTGACTGACTCTCTTTTGTTCTCTTTTTTTTCTCTTTTTTTTGACTGACTGACTTTCACTTACTTACTGACTCATTCTTTTTTGTCTGTCTGTCTGTCTGTCTGTCTGTCTGTCTGTCTGTCTGTCTGTCTGTCTGTCTGTCTGTCTGTCTGTCTGTCTGTCTGTCTGTCTGTCTGTCTGTCTGTCTGTCTGTCTGTCTGTCTGTCTGTCTGTCTGTCTGTCTGTCTGTCTGTCTGTCTGTCTGTCTGTCTGTCTGTCTGTCTGTCTGACTGACTGACTGACTGACTGACTGACTGACTGACTGACTGACTGACTGACTGACTGACTGACTGACTGACTGACTGACTGACTGACTGACTGACTGACTGACTGACTGACTGACTGACTGACTGACTGACTCTCTTTTTTTGACTGACTGATTTTTTTTCTCTTTTTTTGACTGACTGATTTTTTTTCTCTTTTTTTGACTGACTGATTTTTTTTCTCTTTTTTTGACTGACTGATTTTTTTTTCTCTTTTTTTGACTGACTGTTTTTTTTTTCTCTTTTTTGACTGACTGTTTTTTTCTCTTTTTTGACTGACTGACTTTTTCTCTTTTTTGACTGACTTTCTTTTTTTCTCTCTTTTTTTCTCTTTTTTTGACTGACTGACTTTTTCTCTCTTTTTTGACTGACTGACTTTTTCTCTCTTTTTTTGACTGACTGACTTTCACTTACTTACTGACTCTCTTTCTTTTTTTCTCTTTTTCTCTCTTTTTTTGACTGACTGACTTTTTCTCTTTTTTGACTGACTGACTTTTTCTCTCTTTTTTTGACTGACTCTTTCTTTTTTTCTCTCTTTTTTTTCTCTTTTTTGACTGACTGACTTTCACTTACTTACTGACTCATTCTTTCTTGTCTGTCTGTCTGTCTGTCTGTCTGTCTGTCTGTCTGTCTGTCTGTCTGTCTGTCTGTCTGTCTGTCTGTCTGTCTGTCTGTCTGTCTGTCTGTCTGTCTGTCTGTCTGTCTGTCTGTCTGTCTGTCTGTCTGTCTGTCTGTCTGTCTGTCTGTCTGTCTGTCTGTCTGTCTGTCTGTCTGTCTGACTGACTGACTGACTGACTGACTGACTGACTGACTGACTGACTGACTGACTGACTGACTGACTGACTGACTGACTGACTGACTGACTGACTGACTGACTGACTGACTGACTGACTGACTGACTGACTGACTGACTGACTGACTGACTGACTGACTGACTGACTGACTCTCTTTTCTCTCTTTTTTTGACTGACTGACTTTTTCTCTTTTTTGACTGACTGACTTTTTCTCTTTTTTGACTGACTGACTTTTTCTCTTTTTTGACTGACTGACTTTTTCTCTTTTTTGACTGACTGACTTTTTCTCTTTTTTGACTGACTGACTTTTTCTCTTTTTTGACTGACTGACTTTTTCTCTTTTTTGACTGACTGACTTTTTCTCTTTTTTGACTGACTGACTTTTTCTCTTTTTTTGACTGACTGACTTTCACTTACTTACTGACTCTTTCTTTTTTTTCTCTTTTTTTGACTGACTGACTTTTTCTCTCTTTTTTTGACTGACTGACTTTTTTCTCTCTTTTTTTGACTGACTGATTTTTTCTCTTTTTTTGACAGACTGATTCTTTCTCTTTTTTTGACTGACTGACTTTTTCTCTTTTTTGACTGACTGATTTTTTCTCTTTTTTTTGACTGACTGATTTTTTCTCTGTTTTTGACTGACTGACTGATTTTTTCTCTGTTTTTGACTGACTGACTTTTTCTCTTTTTGACTGACTGACTTTCACTTACTTACTGACTCATGTCTGTCTGTCTGTCTGTCTGTCTGTCTGTCTGTCTGTCTGTCTGTCTGTCTGTCTGTCTGTCTGTCTGTCTGTCTGTCTGTCTGTCTGTCTGTCTGTCTGTCTGTCTGTCTGTCTGTCTGTCTGTCTGTCTGTCTGTCTGTCTGTCTGTCTGTCTGTCTGTCTGTCTGACTGACTGACTGACTGACTGACTGACTGACTGACTGACTGACTGACTGACTGACTGACTGACTGACTGACTGACTGACTGACTGACTGACTGACTGACTGACTGACTGACTGACTGACTGACTGACTGACTGACTGACTGACTCTCTTTTCTCTCTTTTTTTGACTGACTGACTTTTTCTCTTTTTTGACTGACTGACTTTTTCTCTTTTTTGACTGACTGACTTTTTCTCTTTTTTGACTGACTGACTTTTTCTCTTTTTTTGACTGACTGACTTTCACTTACTTACTGACTCTTTCTTTTTTTTCTCTTTTTTTGACTGACTGTTTTTTTTTCTCTTTTTTTGACTGACTGACTTTTTCTCTTTTTTGACTGACTGACTTTTTCTCTTTTTTGACTGACTGACTTTTTCTCTTTTTTGACTGACTGACTTTTTCTCTTTTTTGACTGACTCTTTCTTTTTTTCTCTCTTTTTTTCTCTTTTTTAGACTGACTGACTTTTTCTCTCTTTTTTGACTGACTGAGTTTTTCTCTCTTTTTTTGACTGACTGACTTTCACTTACTTACTGACTCTCTTTCTTTTTTTTCTCTTTTTTTGACTGACTGACTTTTTTTCTCTTTTTTTGACTGACTGACTTCTCTCTTTTTTTGACTGACTCTCTTTTGTTCTCTTTTTTTTCTCTTTTTTTTGACTGACTGACTTTCACTTACTTACTGACTCATTCTTTTTTGTCTGTCTGTCTGTCTGTCTGTCTGTCTGTCTGTCTGTCTGTCTGTCTGTCTGTCTGTCTGTCTGTCTGTCTGTCTGTCTGTCTGTCTGTCTGTCTGTCTGTCTGTCTGTCTGTCTGTCTGTCTGTCTGTCTGTCTGTCTGTCTGTCTGTCTGTCTGTCTGACTGACTGACTGACTGACTGACTGACTGACTGACTGACTGACTGACTGACTGACTGACTGACTGACTGACTGACTGACTGACTGACTGACTGACTGACTGACTGACTGACTGACTGACTGACTGACTGACTGACTGACTGACTGACTGACTGACTCTTTTTTTGACTGACTGATTTTTTTTTCTCTTTTTTTGACTGACTGTTTTTTTCTCTTTTTTTGACTGACTGACTTTTTCTCTTTTTTTGACTGACTGACTTTTTCTCTTTTTTTGACTGACTGACTTTTTCTCTTTTTTGACTGACTGACTTTTTCTCTTTTTTGACTGACTCTTTCTTTTTTTCTCTCTTTGTTTCTCTTTTTTTGACTGACTGACTTTTTCTCTCTTTTTTGACTGACTGACTTTTTCTCTCTTTTTTTGACTGACTGACTTTCACTTACTTACTGACTCTCTTTCTTTTTTTTCTCTTTTTTTGACTGACTGACTTTTTCTCTCTTTTTTGACTGACTGACTTTTTCTCTCTTTTTTTGACTGACTCTCTTTTTTTCTCTTTTTTTTCTCTTTTTTTTGACTGACTTTCACTTACTAACTGACTCATTCTTTTTTGTCTGTCTGTCTGTCTGTCTGTCTGACTGTCTGACTGACTGACTGACTGACTGACTCTCTTTCTCTCTTTTTTTGACTGACTGATTTTTTTTTCTCTTTTTTTGACTGACTGATTTTTTTTTCTCTTTTTTTGACTGACTGTTTTTTTTTCTCTTTTTTTGACTGACTGACTTTTTCTCTTTTTTGACTGACTGACTTTTTCTCTTTTTTGACTGACTGACTTTTTCTCTTTTTTGACTGACTGACTTTTTCTCTTTTTTGACTGACTCTTTCTTTTTTTCTCTCTTTTTTTCTCTTTTTTAGACTGACTGACTTTTTCTCTCTTTTTTGACTGACTGAGTTTTTCTCTCTTTTTTTGACTGACTGACTTTCACTTACTTACTGACTCTCTTTCTTTTTTTTCTCTTTTTTTGACTGACTGACTTCTCTCTTTTTTTGACTGACTCTCTTTTGTTCTCTTTTTTTTCTCTTTTTTTTGACTGACTGACTTTCACTTACTTACTGACTCATTCTTTTTTGTCTGTCTGTCTGTCTGTCTGTCTGTCTGTCTGTCTGTCTGTCTGTCTGTCTGTCTGTCTGTCTGTCTGTCTGTCTGTCTGACTGACTGACTGACTGACTGACTGACTGACTGACTGACTGACTGACTGACTGACTGACTGACTGACTGACTGACTGACTGACTGACTGACTGACTGACTGACTGACTGACTGACTGACTGACTGACTGACTGACTGACTGACTGACTGACTGACTGACTGACTGACTGACTGACTGACTGACTGACTGACTGACTGACTGACTGACTGACTGACTGACTGACTGACTGACTGACTGACTGACTCTCTTTTTTTGACTGACTGATTTTTTTTTCTCTTTTTTTGACTGACTGATTTTTTTTTCTCTTTTTTTGACTGACTGACTTTTTCTCTTTTTTGACTGACTGACTTTTTCTCTTTTTTGACTGACTCTTTCTTTTTTTCTCTCTTTTTTTCTCTTTTTTTGACTGACTGACTTTTTCTCTCTTTTTTGACTGACTGACTTTTTCTCTCTTTTTTTGACTGACTGACTTTCACTTACTTACTGACTCTCTTTCTTTTTTTTCTCTTTTTTTGACTGACTGACTTTTTCTCTCTTTTTTGACTGACTGACTTTTTCTCTCTTTTTTTGACTGACTCTCTTTTTTTCTCTTTTTTTTCTCTTTTTTTTGACTGACTTTCACTTACTAACTGACTCATTCTTTTTTGTCTGTCTGTCTGTCTGTCTGTCTGACTGTCTGACTGACTGACTGACTCTCTTTCTCTCTTTTTTTGACTGACTGATTTTTTTTTCTCTTTTTTTGACTGACTGATTTTTTTTTCTCTTTTTTTGACTGACTGTTTTTTTTTCTCTTTTTTTGACTGACTGACTTTTTCTCTTTTTTGACTGACTCTTTCTTTTTTTCTCTCTTTTTTTCTCTTTTTTAGACTGACTGACTTTTTCTCTCTTTTTTGACTGAGTTTTTCTCTCTTTTTTTGACTGACTGACTTTCACTTACTTACTGACTCTCTTTCTTTTTTTTCTCTTTTTTTGACTGACTGACTTCTCTCTTTTTTTGACTGACTCTCTTTTGTTCTCTTTTTTTTCTCTTTTTTTTGACTGACTGACTTTCACTTACTTACTGACTCATTCTTTTTTGTCTGTCTGTCTGTCTGTCTGTCTGTCTGTCTGTCTGTCTGTCTGTCTGTCTGTCTGTCTGTCTGTCTGTCTGTCTGTCTGTCTGTCTGTCTGTCTGTCTGTCTGTCTGTCTGTCTGTCTGTCTGTCTGTCTGTCTGTCTGTCTGTCTGTCTGTCTGTCTGTCTGACTGACTGACTGACTGACTGACTGACTGACTGACTGACTGACTGACTGACTGACTGACTGACTGACTGACTGACTGACTGACTGACTGACTGACTGACTGACTGACTGACTGACTGACTGACTGACTGACTGACTGACTGACTGACTGACTGACTGACTGACTGACTGACTGACTGACTGACTGACTGACTGACTGACTCTCTTTTTTTGACTGACTGATTTTTTTTTCTCTTTTTTTGACTGACTGATTTTTTTTTCTCTTTTTTTGACTGACTGTTTTTTTCTCTTTTTTTGACTGACTGACTTTTTCTCTTTTTTGACTGACTCTTTCTTTTTTTCTCTCTTTTTTTCTCTTTTTTTGACTGACTGACTTTTTCTCTCTTTTTTGACTGACTGACTTTTTCTCTCTTTTTTTGACTGACTGACTTTCACTTACTTACTGACTCTCTTTCTTTTTTTTCTCTTTTTTTGACTGACTGACTTTTTCTCTCTTTTTTGACTGACTGACTTTTTCTCTCTTTTTTTGACTGACTCTCTTTTTTTCTCTTTTTTTTCTCTTTTTTTTGACTGACTTTCACTTACTAACTGACTCATTCTTTTTTGTCTGTCTGTCTGTCTGTCTGTCTGTCTGTCTGTCTGTCTGTCTGTCTGTCTGTCTGTCTGTCTGTCTGTCTGTCTGTCTGTCTGTCTGTCTGTCTGTCTGTCTGTCTGTCTGACTGACTGACTGACTGACTGACTGACTGACTGACTGACTGACTGACTGACTGACTGACTGACTGACTGACTGACTGACTGACTGACTGACTGACTGACTGACTGACTGACTGACTGACTGACTGACTGACTGACTGACTGACTGACTGACTGACTGACTGACTGACTGACTGACTGACTGACTGACTGACTGACCGATTTTTTTTTCTCTTTTTTTGACTGACTGTTTTTTTCTCTTTTTTGACTGACTGTTTTTTTCTCTTTTTTTGACTGACTGACTTTTTCTCTTTTTTGACTGACTGACTTTTTCTCTTTTTTGACTGACTGACTTTTTCTCTTTTTTGACTGACTGACTTTCACTTACTTACTGACTCTCTTTCTTTTTTTTCTCTTTTTTTGACTGACTGACTTTTTCTCTCTTTTTTGACTGACTGACTTTTTCTCTCTTTTTTTGACTGACTCTCTTTTTTTCTCTTTTTTTTCTCTTTTTTTTGACTGACTTTCACTTACTAACTGACTCATTCTTTTCTGTCTGTCTGTCTGTCTGTCTGTCTGTCTGTCTGTCTGTCTGTCTGTCTGTCTGTCTGTCTGTCTGTCTGTCTGTCTGTCTGTCTGTCTGTCTGTCTGTCTGTCTGTCTGTCTGTCTGTCTGTCTGTCTGTCTGTCTGTCTGTCTGTCTGTCTGTCTGTCTGTCTGTCTGTCTGTCTGTCTGTCTGTCTGTCTGTCTGTCTGTCTGACTGACTGACTGACTGACTGACTGACTGACTGACTGACTGACTGACTGACTGACTGACTGACTGACTGACTGACTGACTGACTGACTGACTGACTGACTGACTGACTGACTGACTGACTGACTGACTGACTGACTGACTGACTGACTGACTGACTGACTGACTGACTGACTGACTGACTCTCTTTCTCTCTTTTTTTGACTGACTGACTTTTTCTCTCTTTTTTTCTCTCTTTTTTTGACTGACTGACTTTCACTTACTT